>NW_026851735.1:0-47292 GCF_026571515.1 Ruditapes philippinarum | reverse complement strand
TAGCTTAAAATAGCTTTTTTGAAAAATCGAATTATAAAAAAGGGCAAATATTAGGTCGTCATCAGTTACTGAATATTAAGTAGATCTGAACCTATTTAAGTAGTTGACAAAACCAGTACCAAAAGGGGGCCCTAGTGGGAAAAAAAGAGTCTGTTTATGAACAATAGTGGTAGCTGCATGTTACCGTCTATGCCAGTATTACTGGCTTAAATAGAACTTTCCATTTCAGTATTAAGGAGTTTATTTTCCGGAAATGTGTTTGTGCATATTGTGGTGAATTTTCAATGTGGCAATTTAGCGCAATTTCACAAAAATCTGTTTTTGATTACCAAGTAGAAGAATGTGTATGCCGTAAACGACAAAGCAATGTGCAGAATTCTAAGAGATGTATCAGATGTCAGGAAACTATTCGAACAGGAAAACAAAAACAACATAAGAAGGAGAAAATGTTTTCACTGAACTACAAGTAAACGTATAAACAACAAAAATAGGATCAACAATATATCATGTCTGATTTAATGCATGATGGATGACTTTTACGGCCGCCACACGGCAGTAACATCTCTTGTGTGACAATGAAATAACAATTCAATACGGATTATTTACATTTTCATCATAAAAGCTAAAGGGTAAAACGTAAGTTCGAATGACAACAGCTTTCTTGTGCAGAAAAATTATGTTACGCACGCAACATTCCACAATCTTTCATTCCTGATGGAAGAAAGTGTAGTATGATATTATAAAGAGAACTGCCAAGTGTGAACAATATATGTTTTATAATATGCAAAGATATTATACCAATATAATTGATATGACACTCTTTTACTTCAGAAATAAGAGCAACAGAGAGAGAGAGAGGGTTTTTAGGAAGCTCATAATCTGTTATTCGTATATTTATATAAATTTAGAACAAACCTTTGGAAATACTAAAAAACAGCTAATACATTAATACATGTACTATATATTAAAACACTCCTCGCTTGATACAATAAAATCAATACTTGTATGGAATTGTACATAGTCTCTTAGGCAAATAATTTTCACGAGTGAAAAGATTTCGCAGCACATGTTTTAATTGTTTACAATACGCTACACAAATGAGAGTAAAGAGGCAGCAAAACTAGTACCCCCGCCACCAAGATTAGACCACACAAGGCAACTGAAAACGCTCCCATTGAAACATCGAGCAGGAACCACAAATTGAAACATCGAGCGGGAACACACAACCAACGGGGCATGATTAGGGCACTAAAGTAGGCGGACAATAAAATAGAAAATAATTTAGGAAACTTTAACCGTTGCAAAGGAGGGAATGGGGTAAGGTTAATCAAACTACAAAGAATTCGGAGGATAAACTGTAGGCAGCAATATACATGTCAAGACAGACAGAGAAACACCTGGGAACAAAGTCATATATAAAAGGACAAAAAATGATTAACTCACTTCAGTAAAACACGAACAAATGTAAAAATAAAATAAGAAAACAAGTATTGCAGTAAATCATCAGAATCTATATAAAGTGAAAGATGTTCACATCATCGACAATCCCACCCCACTAGACATTGTTAGGATTCTTTAAACTAAGGCTTCCTAATCAGTTATTTCAAAGCTAGAGATATGACAGGAATGTCAAAATAGAGGAAACATATAAGACCTATTATCAAAACATCATCATGGAGGTGTTTTGTTTTGCAATATTTGCTACTTATCGAGGAAATGAAAAACAAACTAATAAGATCTAAAAGGGCAAAATATATTGAAAATGGCTTTCAACATTGGCCGTATGAAATTGCTTGATGAGCGTAGAAAAGCTC
The DNA here is from genome assembly GCF_026571515.1 of Ruditapes philippinarum. Taxonomy (NCBI): domain Eukaryota; kingdom Metazoa; phylum Mollusca; class Bivalvia; order Venerida; family Veneridae; genus Ruditapes; species Ruditapes philippinarum. Next base: position 45,478 of record NW_026851735.1, on the reverse strand, counting down.
AATATAAGTTTATGATATATGTTTGTTATGTACTAGTCATATCTTATAATGAAGAGGCTTATCTGTTTAATACTAGTATTTCGTACCAAGTGATTATAATGATATCATTATATAAAAAAATTCTTAGTAATGAATATACTTATACATAAACTAAGGATGTAGTAAGGGTACTCGACAAAACGGTTCGTGATGGACAAATATTACAGGGACAGCACTTACTGTTTGCGAAGCCATGTTTAATAAATCTATAGAGATTTTATTTATGTTTGCAGTAAAATAAGTAATTTTGAAGAAGTATGGTCAAATTCGATGATAAAGTATTTTTACAAAAATTATAGAACTTACAACATTGCAATGGGACATACAAGAGTAATATGTAAATAAGTTAAAGTTACATTGATTTTACGAATATTCTGTAAATAAATAACCAGATAGTTTGGTAGAAAGAAATGCCATTTTTAAACATAATTATATAACATGTACATGAGCAGTATCTCTTATCAATAGCATGTGTCTTTTAATCTATATATTAGTTTCTCTTTAAAAATATATTTTTCACAAACTCGATATCAGAAAATTTTGGTAAATACTTCACAACCTCTTTGTTCGTATAAAATAAACGTTTTGACTTAACAAAAAGTAGGTAAGTTATATCTAACATTCTAATGTGGTCACAATATTAATACATAGAGTATTTTTGAAACAAAACCGGTAGTCTTTTAAAGAAAGTACCAAATTTACTTGACCTGTAGTAAGAAACGCAGCTACGTACATAGTTTACCCTTTTTTATTCAAAGTAGATATGTTTGATGAGAATGTTTTAGATTTCAGTCAATTTCTGTGATTAAGGTATTTTACTCAAATGTGAGCATAGTGTATCTTTAAGTTATCATTAAGAATTGTTTGTTGATTTATTTTACCATTTTTATGAATAAATTAGGAAAAGTATATATTGCACTTAACACAAATATAGATTTACATCTCACGGAAGTCTATATAATATTAAGGGGGCAGGGAACATATTCGAATGATGGCCCCGGTTAAATTTTTTAATAACTCAGACATGGTGTTTTGAAGGTACTAATAACTTCTGATATTTCTCTGTCTTTGTAATTCTTTCTTGTTTTGGTGTAAGAAATGAGAAGTATTTTTGGGGTTTTACCCGAAACTAAGCATTTTGGTAGCTTTGTATGTATTTCTGACTCTCCGAATGGAGGTGAAAAAGTTAAAAATCAAGCTTTGACAGTTGGCGTCAAACAAGTAAGAAATTTCAGATAAATTTTGTGAAAAACCTAAACGTATGACAGACACTTTATTGGTCATTTCTGAAAATGCCATAGCTTGCACTGCGTGTTACTGATATTTTTAAAGGAATCGGGCGGATTCTGGAGTATGCTTCACCTTCATGAAGATTTCCCATATTGGTATATTTTAGGTGTGATTTTGGCTGGGTGGGGGTAAATATAAATTGCTGTCTGTCTTGTTTCGAAGGAGCAATGCATGCAAACTATTATTTTCTTCAATCTATGTCATATATCAATGAATAATGATGTGCAACTGGTTATCTGCCTGTGAAACAGATTTTGAAATATTTGGAATTGTGTTTCCGGTCACACTGAAATACAATTTTTTTTATTTCTAGGTCCCCTGCCCCCTTAAGGTTTTATCTTAAGGTAGCTCGCTATTTTTCGACCGAATTATGACAACATCTTAGATCTTGATGATTTTTGGTATGCAAACATATAAATATGTGAGCTTTACTTCTGCAGTATTATTTTATAATTAAACAGCGTTACTATGACGTCAAAACGCCCTCTATCGATGGCGGCGAAATTGCGTCTTTTTTATAAATAAACCGGTCTGTTCTTATCAATTATCATCCGATTTCATTCATTTTAATTTTATAATGTTCAGTAAATGTATGTTTTTGTAACGCTGTCTTTCTTTAACATTTACTCAATACTCTGCGATTCTACGTCATTTTTCTCTACGTTCTGACGTCCATATTTGTTGAAAATATCGCGCGATATCGAAATAAAGATTGTGTAATTAAAGAAATTCTACACGGTGAATTTTGCTATAATTTTCCGAGCGTGTAGTGAGATAGTGAAGGAAAATATTGATGCAATAAAAATATAGGATCAACGCGTAAGATATTTTGCTATTAATGATTTAAAATAAAATAAAGGGTGAGTGAAACGTAATGATTTTGATGACGTTAATAGATGTTGGAGTTCAAAGAATAATACCAAATAACAATTTTCTTACGTCAAACATTACGATAGTAAGTATAAACAACACAGGGACTTGATGAAATGTATATTTTTTAGATTGTTGAATATTTTCTCATTGAAAGCATGCGCTAGAGAGCACATTTACAATTGTTTAATCCGACAATGCCTTTTTTAATACTTTTCTAATTGGCAGGACACAGTCTCAAACATCTTTTAATTCTAATTTTATAATGTGATGTTGTTAATGTGTTATATTATTATATGAATTAACTAGTTTCAGCGCAAAAAATAAGATTCACATATTGCTGTATTAATGAAGTAAGAATTTTAGGTCGCTTCGCTTATACCTGTAGAATATTTATTTTACGTTACATTCAGCCTTTAAAGACTTTTATAAAATCACATGAAGGCAGACGATCATCGGTGTCAAAACACATCGTAAAAATACAATTAAAATAGATATGCATATATGCAAATATGCCGAAATAAGTGATAAATAAAATTCAGAAATAGAATTCAAATATGTACTGAGGTTTTTTGACATGATGGAAATGAAAATATTTTTTCAAGATAAATGTACCATTTGATGTAGGTTTAGACCATTAATATTTGTGCAAAATTTCAGAGCATTCGCGCTCTTCGTTTTTCCAGAATAATTATTCAAAATGAAAGTGTTTAAATGCTTTTAACCAAAATCGGGCTAACACAAGCATAGAAATACAATTTTCAATTTATTTCAAAGTATATTTCTTAACTATCTTCGCATATATTTCTGTTTAGAGTGCCCCAGCTTATTTATGTAAGAAATTCAAATGTTTTGTGTTTGGCTTTTCAACCTTAGTGGAGTCCCTTTAAGAATATTTAAAAACAAACTGTACAAGAAACAAAAACCTGTATTTTATTTTTATTTTTGCTTACCATTTTTTAAGTCTGTGCAATACATAGATTATATAATTATAATCTAATTAAAATGTCATGATAATTAGTAAATGAGCACTTCTGTGACAAACTATAAAACATTTTGGTAGCAAAATTATACTGAATAAAAAAATATATAAGCATATTCGCAACTCGAATGTGAAACACCCAATAAAACCATAACTCAACTCGGATTCATTACCGCTTTTTCATTACAGTATAACATAGCGGTCCTCAAAGTATTATTTATTTCTAAAGAGTTCCACTACATTTAACCTCTGTAGAGCAACCACTCTAGGCAACAAAGGGCATTTCTCTGTAAAGGTTATACTTTATATTTTAATTAAATATAAAATATAATTATTAAATAACTTGTGCAACTTTTGTTACCACTGAATACGAATAATGTATTATGTTGACGTTATCTTGTTCATCTTTTAATACAATACAGTTTGCTTTAAAACAAAAATAAAAAATAAAAACACAAGCAAAAAAAATAATCTCAAAACACACACCAAAAACACGTGTTTATAGTGTAAATATTAAAGTGGACTTCTACCTTATTAAGGGAGATCATAATCAGGTTTTTAACTTAGAATATTCTTCTGTTGCCACGGTGTAATCGGTAAAGTGGTCTTACGCTGAATTCGGAAGGCATGGATTCGAGACACGATTGCGTATGTACTAATAGATTATCCTTTAGAATTGTTTACTGTGTATGAAATGTTTCAAGGTCCACCTCGGACTCCTGTCATTCATTTCCAAAGAGAAGTTGATACTGTGAGAAACACAATTTTTGTTAAATTCCCTCTGCTATAATTGAAAACTTTGGAAAGCCGCGTTAAACCCAATATTTAAAAAACTAAGAAGATATAAAACATAAAATGCATAGTTCATTATTTTCATAGGCTCTACATTGCACTGCATTATGTACAGACAAAAAACGAGCTTCTCCCACAACCATAATCACACAAATTGAGAATCCTGCATAATCGCCTTCGATACAAGGGAATCTGTATTTAATATGCACAATTCTCCGCTTCTGAACCAACGGATCTTTCGCCTCTAATCGAGAAATGATCACGGCTTCAGGTCGCCTCAAAATGCGCTAGTAAACGCATACCGCGAGTAAGCTAGTTTAAAATAAATAAGAATATCTGTAATTTTGTGAAATACGTGGGAAATTAAAGCCATATCATGAGAGCGTGATTCCTGCTTAAAATCTGAGTCTCACGCTTAGTGCAGGGTATTTAGCTGCGAGAGAAAATAGAATAACTGATTGCTGTTAATAAATAAATTTTTAAACATGTAGAAAATTTTGAATTAAATGTCTGCTAGATTTTATAATATAATTAAGACTACCAGTGAATCATGACTTACGTACAAACGTTGCTACTTCCAGTTGATCATATATTTTTGAAACGTAAATTTGATTCATTTCCTACCACAGACATAGATGTTATCTATGTCTCTGTTCTATAGAATTCAAAATTGTTACATATGATAGCATGGAAGTTCATGTTTTACCGACATACACATAATTAAATGTTGACATTGCGACTTCACCAGCCTTTTCATTCTTTTTTTCTGACATTCTTTGCAAAATGTATGTTTTTAAAATTACCACTTAGATGGCCTTTAAATTATATCTTTCAATATTCTGAATTGTCTTTCAGTCCTCGAGGTATTTATATCCATTCGTTGCAGTTTTTCAGAATGATAGACAGTTATATCCTGAATTATGGTACATGTATATAATTGAAGATATTCATCGAAATGCAGGCATTAAGGACTTTTAAAAAAACATTTTTACGGAACATGTCTAAATACTATTGTTGTTGATGATTTCCACACATTTCTATTCCTGTCGGTATGATATTTATCAAAAAAGTAGTGAAAATTTCCTTTATGAAATATTTGACGTCACCAAAATCATTACGTTTTACTCACCCTTTATTTTAAATTCAAATAGTAATAGCAAAATATCTTACGGGTTGACCCTATATTTTTATTGCATAAATATTTTCTTTTTTGACTTCACTACATGTTAAAAAAATTATAGCAAAATTCATCGTGTTGATTTTTTGTTATTTCACAATCTTCACAATCTTTATTGCGATATCGCGCGATATTTGCATCAAATATGGACGTCAAAACGTGAGGGAAATAACGTAGAATCGCAGAGTATTAAGCAAATGTTCAAGAAAGACATTGTTACAAAGACATACATTTACTGAACATTATAAAGTTAAAAGAAGGAAATCGGATGAAAATTGATAAGAACAGACCGGTTTATTGATAAAAATGACGCAATTTCGCTGCCACCGATAGAGTGCGCTTTGACGTCATAGTAACGCTGTTTATTTATAAAATAATGCTGCAGAAGAAAAGCTTACATGTCTGTATACCAAAAATCATCAAGATCTGAGATATTATCAAATTTAGGTCGGAAAGTAGCGAGCTACCTTAAATCTGCCATTTTCTTTCCTATTTTTTTTCATATTCATCCGTTTAATATTATAAACTGTTTATCTATTAATATTACTTCTTACTTTTGTATATCTACATATAAATCAAATCACTTGAGAAATTGGGTTTCGAATTTTCAAAGATACTCCAAATACTTTTATGATAATGTTTTGTTTTATTTCTTTTGTGATTGTTGATAAAAAATGACCATACGTTCTTTACGATATGTGTATAAACATGTTTACTAATTACAATTTTGTATTAATGATACACTATTTATCATAAATTTAATCAAAATCAGTATAATTTAATAGTGCGTGGGACAAAGGTATCTTAACAACTACACGTTGTAATGTGTTTTACTCAAACCAGTTTATATACGGCATGGCATATATGACTTTATAGTTCGATACATTTAATCGAGGATATTTGTTAGTGTATGTAAAACACTTTCGTCTATGATAACATATGTGAATATGTCTCTATTATTTTGTTATCAAGTTAACTAATTTATATATTCTTCTTTAGAAGGTATTATGATTGTTATTACTAAAAGTCAGCATTCTTTAAACTGTGTGAAACTTTAATCGGTTTGACTTTGATACTAAACGTCTTTGGTCTGATATGAAAATATTCATTATATAAATACGTGTAAAAACCTTTGCTGGAATTTATTTATCAATCAAAACTGAACATTGTTTATATTGTGTTTATAAATTGATGTCATACACTGTTCGTTATTTTGTTTGTTTTATGAGTTTTAAGGCAAAATAAATGTATTTCTACTGTCTACTGTAATAAATTAATTCGAATAAAATACAAGCATGGATGAGCTATAAATTGATATGGAGTGATATGATATCAAACAACATACATAATGTAGCAGGCTATGATAGAGCAAACTGGTCTCTCCGATATTGAATATAAGAGAAACAGTTTATATGAACACTACTTATGTAAGAAAATATATTAGGGTTATTTGTAAAAAAACATTATTCTATGCAAATATTGGAAAATATGAAACATCAAAAACATTGGCGAATATTAACCAGATTAAGTATGGGAAAGGAGTTTGTAAAACTGGACACTCTAAGGTTTCCAGCTATAATAAATTCACTTTATTTTCAAAATAAAATTACCATTACGATTTACTTCACTTCAAAATGTCAATTGGAAACATGCACTTAAACAGACATATAATTATGAACATACGTATATACATATGAAATCAATAACTTTGAACATCTTGTTAGCTTGGGAATCTGAGGTTAAAAACCCTACAAGAAATTATTATGCCATTGTTGTGCAAGTTATGCTGATGTTTCTGTAGGACTTTGTATGGAAAAACGAAGAACTAACATATGCAAGTTCACCAGTTTTTCTTAGGCCGAGTAGCTATTTTTAAAGGGACTTCTTGTTTTAGCTATTTCTACCGATATAGATTCGCAATATTTACAGTTAGGTATAAGTACTTTAACCGTTTTTTAAATTTCTTTTTTAAGGACTTTTTTTTAAAGATTAAAGATTTGTCTGTTCATGATTAATCAATAACATATACATTTTGTCCTGTTGTATATATTTAGGTTGCAATTGTATATTTAAATAACACTGCTGAAATCATACATCAAGCTGGGAGTAAGGGTGAAACTAATCTGACATATATCCATGTAAAACCTTGGCGGCTTATATGTTCGTTAAAATGGTAATGTGATACACATCTGAATGGTTTTCACTATTGCTTCCTTTGGATGCATTATCACCATAAGCCTGAAATAATTGTCGTTTGTTGGTCGATTAGTATAATGCGGAAAATGTTTTAGATATGATTTTGTGAGAGATTATTTAACAAACGAATTGTGCATATTGACACGCAACAAAATGGCAACTAAATCACGGATAAAAGAAATCTGAGTCAAGCTCTGAGTTTAATGGCTAAATTTTATTTATTTTTTAAATATTTTTTTTTGAAGATTACCTCTCAAACAACACATTAATATTGTAAACATATCTTACTAAATACAGGTGACAAAATACAATAGATAATACTTAAAAAAGATCAATAGACATGTAATAATTGTTCACAGCAACGTATTGGATTTCATAGAACTTGACGGAGGAAGGGCCTTGATAAGTGGAGAACATTCATTATCGGGTAATTATGAAACAAAAACTATCTTACCGGAGTTGTCATATAATAATGTAAGGTTTTATACATTGTTTATTTCAGAAGATTTATTGCTGTCAAATCTATATTGGACGAGGCGCTAGTAAGTGTCCAATAGAATCAGCAATTTTCAAACCAGTGTAAAATGACCTCATTATTTAACTTTTTTGACAGAGCTTTATTACTTTAAAGCAGTACGCCTCTAGATGCATGTTAATTTTCATGAACATTTTGGAAATGTATTTAAAAGTAATAAAATTTTAGGTGAACGCACAAAGTAATTTACATATTGCCCACATCACTTACAATCCAAGAAAATTACCAAAAAGTGGTCATCATATGCATAAAACAGCCCTTACTGCATTAGTTACGCAGTAAAAATATGACGATATAATTATGCAAAATCAGTCTCACACCGCACATTATAAGTAAAATATAACTTGGATCTTGAATGATTTTACCTCTCTTAAAATTTTAATATATTTTTCTCAATATTAATTTTCTTGAAATATTTTGCTCATCTGGTGCTTTAAGATAAGAAATTGATATAACTTTTTGACCCTGAAAATAGAAATGAGATAACGATATGCCATTTATACACATATTTTGGAGCCTAAAATAAAAATAGGGCTATACGGGCATGATATGCATTTGATATAGATTTTTTGGTCTCTAAAATGAAAACGGGTCTAAATAGATAATATTGGACCCGGTAATGATTTCTATTGGAAACTCACGTAAATTTATTGTTGTTGTTGTTTTTTAGTTGTGAAATGAAAAGAAATACGTAATGAATATAGTACATTGAAAAGGTCACGTGATAAGATAAAATATCCTAATAAAAGTGTATGATAAAATCAGGTGGTTCTTATACTGGTAAAATGGCATGTCGCCTTATGTTTGTATCAGATCAGAGGTGCACAAAGTAGTTTTGATGTACGGCTATTGTTCGCGGCACATATCTTTCATGTATCAATATATCTTATGCTATTCCTTTTCCTTAACTGTTTCAAAAAAAAAAATGGAATATGCTGAGTCACTTCAATAGCGAAAATGAAAAAGTTTGACACATCTTAGATAACGTTATTGTTATGTAAATAAAATCATAGTAAGTTGTTAGTGCATGTTATTTACACGTTTGAATGTTAACTGAATAAAAATATTGTACAAGAATTTTTTAAGCATGGCTATACATTAAATAGGAATATTACATTTTCTTTTATTATTAATTATATGTTCTACAAATTGTGTCCATATTTATTGTCAATGTCAATATTATGTACATCTAGCAATAAGTATTAGAAACTGATGCATAAACATACCAATATATTTATTGTGATGAATTAGCATGTCATTTCGTATGTGAAATTTAAGATACAGAAATAGAGAGAGAAAGATAGAGAGAGAGAAACAAATGTTGTCAAGTTTGCAAATAAAGAAGACATGTTACCTAGCTTTTCATAACTTGTCAATATGATATAAAAGAAGAATATTTCCTAGTATTTAGCACATATTTCAATAATATAAATGACCAATCCTTTCTTTACGTTACAAGCAAACACATCTTCCTGTTTTTATTGCATTTGGGAAATTAATAATGATGTATTTACCTTTGTTTGAAGGTCGGAAGATAAATACATGTAATGTCCTAGTTATTATCTCACCTTTATACACAACATTGTTATTTCAAACTTTGTGATGGACACATCATGCGATATAATTGCCATACAGGTTGCCTCATTTTACCAACTAAAAAAAGTATAGAGTTTCATCAGTATTCGAATATATGAAATAAATTTACAATTTACTGGATCTACTTTAAATGGAAAATTCAATGAGATGTTTTCTTGTTCAGAATAAAGTGGTGCTATTTGGTTACTAAAATGGCAAGATTATATGATACAAAAAATGTAAAAAAAATATTGAAAATGACTGTGTTGCTACTCATATTCGATATTCAGTTTATACACAATATCATTGCATTTGTTTTTAGCGGTTATCGTAAGCATTTAAACAATATGAAATAATTATCTAAACTAACAAGCGCACTAAGTGCTAAAATTATAAATAACATTACATAACATAACACATTAATTTTATTTAACATAAAATTGTAAACATACAATTAATAGTCAAATCAGATTCTTTATGGTGTAAAAAGTTACAAGTTACAATTAGCCGAGAAGTATTGTTAACGAGTATGGACAAATGTTATTATATATGCATAAGAAATACTTATACATGTAGGAAACAAATGTACTTAAACAAAGAAGAAAAAATATTGTCAGAATACTTAATTAACAGAGTACGTGTACTCTAAATACATTATAACAATACATAATAAAACATATTTCGTTTAGATTTAAATTTTTCTAAAATTCTATGATCTAAATTTGAAAGTGCATGTCATAATGTAATGTATGGAATGTATCAAATAATTAAATTTGACCCCTATTTGATTCTTAATGAAATTACTTATCGTATTTTTCATGCGACATAAAAGAAAACTTTTTGGGCCTTTCTTCTGTCAATCAATATATATTTTCACAGTTTTTTTTTGTAAACAAATATATCTGCAAATTTTGATTTCAGTTCTCTTAAAAGCACATTAAGGCTAAAAAAAGCAAATTTTTGTCTTGTTTAGAAAGGATAAACAAGTGTTTTATAATGTGTTTATAATATTATAGGGGTACATGTTTATCATTTGAGGAAAGCAGCGCTGGACGTGAAATTTCTTGTCATTGAAAAAGTAAAATGTAAGTTAAGTGTCATTTTGACGTCCATACAACATACCAAATCACTGTTAACGAAAAAAAACAAAACGATTTAGTGATACTGCCAATGAATATTGTTTAAGTAATATGGTCAAGAAATCTGATACACAGTTATTTATTGTTGATTTATAAAAAAATGAGATATTGTAAAACAATTATAACAAATGTATTCGAACTTTAACATTTAAGACCGAACAGCGCTCTCTGAGATAAGTAAGGTGTTTTTAAAACAGGCATAGCAGAAAGGGCATATCATTTAGCACATCATTATGAAATTACCAATGCGAATGGTTTATTTACGTAAGATAATAACTGATAATTATTCCTACATGTTAATGATGACCATTTATATATAATTTAGACATATCGCCTCAATTGATTTCATCTTTATGACAAATATTTGCAACATTTTTCAACACTGTCTGTATACGATTGTTGCATACATATAATTTATTGGCGAGGTATTTAAATGCTGATCTATTTATACGCGGTTTAATTTGTTTCTTCATGACAGATAATGAAAGGCTTAACCTCAGTCGCTCATATCTTAGCAGCATGAGGAATATCTTCTTATCAAAATACACTTTCAACATGACTCGTAATAGTTTTGAAATATACAGCTACATACTACAGGTAACTTACCTGGTATAATTATACAAGGACATTTAATATTAATCTTTAATGAGCAATAGAGCAATGCCTTAAAATATCATACTGGCAATGTAAACAAAAAAGCAATAAAATATTACCACCCTACCTGATTTTATTGTTGCAAATATCCAAATAACGATGGGCAAAAATTTCGTATCCAATCGTGTCATTTTCTTACGAAAATTAATTATAAACCTCACAATTCACAGGCGAATGTATTACATATTCTTTCATTCTATGAGAAATGAAATTAAATTAACCGAAAGTGTTTTACTTCAATATCTGTCCTTTTCTTTCCTGTACATATCAACATCTCTGAAGAGCTGCTTACATCGAATTATTTGACGAGCGCGCAAATTATTGGAATAATTTACCTAGCGCACACAACAGATATTCATTCCTCGCTACGAGTTCTCCCTACTTTCCAATATTCTAGATAATATCGAGAAGAGCCTACAGTTTATGAAATAAATCGTTACATTAACCCTTCATGATAAAAGCAAAGGTAAAGCCGAATGCAATATGATTGTTTAAATAATATTCATTTCAATATAATCTAAAAGTATAATTTACAAAAATAAAATAAAAAATGCGGAATTAGGAGTGACTTTGCTGAATAATCAAATATATTTGTCAGTTACAGTTCATAACAGAACAATTAGCATGATTAGCAGCTTTTACTTGAGACTTTTTACAAATGGAATAACTACATTATACAAAATCAAAATGATAAACAAAATGATTTAAATTGACAAAAAGGAATTATTACGTAATGTTTGATATTTTAATATTGTTAAATGAATTCTCTGCTTAGTTCACAAAGAAATAGGTTTTAAGTCAAACTGACATTGTAAATTTCATATCATTTCCGCGGCAAACAATTATTCAAGAACTTACAGATACTTTCACGAAGACCCATGTCTCCAAGTGTAGTCTCTAAGTCCAATTGGGCACTAAATGGGGTATTTGACCCTCATTAAAATGTAACGTTGCGATAAGTTACATAGAGTACGCCATTCCAGGAAATTACAAACAACGATAGCCAAAAGACACCATCTTCGAGATCATGTTTTGTTACTCTTTAGCTGATGAAGTGATATAGAAAATTTCGATTTTTACTGTACAAGGAAACTTCAGGTACTCCTCCGTGCATTACTCAGGCACACAACTGTCCTAAATACTATCAGGGGTCTTCTGATTATATCGTGATAGCTTTCTCACATGATAAACGTGGGATTGAAACAAACAGCGAAAATGTACCGAATAAAATAAAAGTTAAAAAAATCCTACTTTGTTGTTAGAGCGATTAATACTAATGTCTGATATTTACTCAACATTGAACAACTGACAAAAAAGTGATCGGTCGATGTCTTTACATGTATTTTAATATCAGAAGCTATGTGTTACGGTTTTATAATGCGGTAGTAGGTATTAAGCAATACAAGCATACTTTAGTCTTTTAATATTTAGAATACTGCCTTGTTTGTGTTTGCTCGTTTAGGCCCCTTTAATCCTGAATTATTTTATAATGCCTTTACATCTGAAAAAGGTTGTCCGGCAGTCAATAACAGTAACTGGTTTTGTTATTATTTCTGTACGTTACTAGATTGCATTCATGGCGGAAACCTTGCTCACATATTTGGTACTCATCGTTACAACGTATAGATGAGTACCTTTGTACTAGCGTTTTTAATACAAAACCGGTTTATGTACATTCATTGTTCGCTCGAGTGATTCGAGCTGTTTATAATTGGGGTTTTCATATTCGAAAATCAGTTTCTAGCGAGCAACTCTTAGGGACACTCACACATTCAAATTCAATGCCAAAATTATTTTGTGATAAGTAAAATTTTAAAAGTGTACAATTTTTGCCTTAATAAAATGTATTGTTTAAATTTTAACGCAAACATAGTGTAGATGTTTTACATCGTTTTTTTATAAATGTTAAATGTTTTGCAAGGATGAGGCCCAGCATTCTGTGGTATTTGACAGTCCTGTTTTTCCTGTGATGGCAAATGGGTACAGGTTTTCAAAAAATATTTTCCCTTAAATAACACTGAAATCAATAAAAAAAAACTTTAAAAGAGTTTTTTTGTTTTTGTTTCTTCCTGGACGAGTCGACCACGATTTGCAAAATATTTATGACAGAGATAAAATTTATTAACCAATTACAATATTTATTGCTTTATGCTATATTTGATTATGTCATCTTGTATACTGTCCCTAAATACAAGCGTTTTCGCATATTGCATTCGAGTGTTTTAGTTGTTATTTGTAGAAGTTTTGTAGGAAATAAGATGGTACTGTCATTTACTATTTAGGTTACTACTGGACCTTATTCCGCATGTTTTGTAAATCATTCATACCATAGTGTGGGGACATAAATAGCGTCATCACCGTGATTACTGTTTTCAATGACTGAATGGAAAGTTACTCAAAAATGGTTAAAAGTGTCAAAATTTGCCAATTTGACTGCAATGTAGTCGGTGTATAAAAATAGATATGAGCATATATGTTTGCTACAGAATTCTACAGTTGCATAAGACGTAAATAAACCTTTCGTGTTCCATAAACCATGTTAACTATAAACACTGTTTAGCAATTTTGAATTTAATAGTTCATGTACATAAAGGGATGTTCTAAGATATTTATTTCTGACAAAGTTTTGAATAATGTTTCAATGAAAGATATGTATTGTTCAGTTTAAACCCGAGCATTTGCGGTGAATCATCGAGTTAGTTGTTCAACTCGCAGCGTATATACTCACATCTCTCTGCTACACCCTGCATAACGTTTTAAATCGGTGTCAATTATTAGAGTATAAGATGAGAATAAAGACAACAACACGGAAACGCTAAAAAGAGGAAATATTTTCTTAAAGAAATTTAACTAATTAAGTAACGCTCGTTCATGCGCAACTACAAAAACAGAAACCAGTCACTACAGGATAAGGTTTTCCTCGGTTAATTTGTCAGAAAAAAGACTTATAACGAGATAGAAATATTGATCCATTACAATGATAAAGAAAAACAACATAACCAAGAAAGTACATTCGTCGTAAATCCTAAACATCATTTTAAGTAAACAACTTTATAAAATGTCCATTAGCAAATTACAGAAACATGAACCTTTATTTTGAAAACAAAAGTTCGATGACATAGTGAGTCAGGTACATTTTTAGACGTCATACGTGATGCAACGGATGACTACTATATTTATTTCTTTGAAGATTTTAGAAGTAATTTGGCGACAGGATAAATTCATTTCCTAAACAATTATTTGTAGAGTAGATATAAAATGAAACTTTTCAAAATATTTTTTATCTTCATTTTTGCGCAAAAATAAGTAATTATTCTGTTATAATAAAAAAGTTATCAGTTTGTCGTTTTTTAAATTTTGTACTGCCTGACTAGTTTTTTCCGAGAACATGTTCTTAGATAGAGTACACAGTTTCACATGCAGTTTTATAATGATTATAATCAACATCGGCCTTTCATCCAGTTTGAAAATAGTCAAGTTTCCCTTAATGGCGACTTTTCAAGAAAATTATTTCTTTTCTTTTCTTCTTTCGTTTTTACTGTTAATGTTCCAATAAAACTGTGATGGGACTAGTCCGTACGTCTGTGCGTTACCTTTTCCTTTTGAAATCAGTACATTGGGAAGGAATAAGCATTGATTTATGTTACATGGAAGGGACATAGCCCATGTACAGTAAATAAACCCTATTGATTTTATTCATTCATTCGTTTACCGCCTCCGTGGTCGAGGGGTTACAGTCGATGAACCTCTCTGGCGTGGGTTCGAATCCCGGGAGATGCTTTGGTAGTTAACAGCGGAGGAAGGTAGTCTAGTACTGGTGTAACTCTCCAGGAACGATGGTTAGGAAACTACCCGCCTATATATATGACTGAAATACTGTTGGGAAGAGGCGTAAAATAAAACAAACAAACAAAATTTATTCATTCATTCAAGGTTATAATTAACGATCTCAATATTCCATATACACAAATTAAAAATTAGACAAAACCAAGCCTCTTTCTAAAATGTAAGGGCATCTTATTTGGAAATTAGTTACGATTAAACCATTGAAATGTAACAAATTAATCTGTTGGATTTACATTTTTGAATGTAAGTTTATTTTTGCTTTTAAAAACATCCTACAGTTTATCATTTTTATTTTAAATGACGAAAGCAGCAACAATAATTGTTTTGTGTTTCATACGCTGGTTGTAGACATTTAATCATTTTGACCCAGAAAAGATGACAGCCGTACTGTCATTTATGGGATAATTAGTTCGTTTGTTTGGTTTTAACGGCGCACTCACACATTACCGCTCTTACCACACCGGACACATTAATTATTTTGCCTAAAATGGGTTTCTACACTTTTATAAAATGAAATAGTTAACTCTCAAGCTTGAACTGTAACTGAGGGGTGACGAAGTGAATTCATTCGATTTAAATGATATAGAGCAACGTTTCATAAAAGAAAAGAAAAATTGAGGTGCCATTAAAAATATGATGCAAGGCAAGTTAAAAAAGTAATAATAAAATAAAAATCATCGGAAATTATGAGAATCAATATTGCAAAACATAATAAGTTGAAAGCTGAATATAAAAACTGTTATGTACTTGTAAGTTTCTCAATGATCAAACCACCCATTAAAATTGAAGAAATGAATATATCTGAATATATTGTTTCGTAGCATTCTCCTTTTATTGTTTTAATTTTTTATTGCCGTTCATTCGCCTGTCATAAAAACTTATTCATATCCCTTTGCTTGCTCAATTCATAAATAACTTATCATCTAACAAAATGTGCGTGCGTGCGTGAAGTTACTTGAATTAAACCAGATCATGCAAGTAGCAAAATCATAGAGTTAAGAGATGCATACATTAGATTAAGATTTTTAGTAATCCAGCGATGCAAAATGTTTGATAAGCCTGTGAAAATATATTATGTTTTTCTTTATAATAAAGAATATACAAACATATTGTGACGTACCATGTGATTTATACAACACCCTTTTTTCTGTAATAAGAGTGTTAACCCATTACCGCATGAGCATTTTGTGAAAAAATGCTGTTTTGAAAAGTCTCCCGTTACAAGTTCAAATTGCTATAAAACTATAAAAACTGCTTCAATATCTATCAAACTTGGCACACATGTTGACTGGACCATTGCAACAAGGGGACTTCTCATTTCGTCAGTAAGTATCTTTATATTTGTACATATTTTGCAACAGAAACATATATTTAAACATGCATATAAATGTCAGATTTTTGTGTGTCCAACCTTAATCGATTGCTTTAAATCAAGGTTTCATTAAAGCTTCAAAAGCTGGACTAGAACGTTCTGAAATTTTTTATAAGTTATTAAAGCTGCTTTTTACTGCTATCTTTATAAGCCATATGAGTCCATCAAATGAAATATTTTGATATTGCAATGATTTGCTTTATTTGCCATTCAATTTTGAAACCGTTTAATGGGATCATACTTGTATAAACAATTAACTTGATTTGCAGCAAACATAAATCACATTTATGACCACATTTCATTAGCTAATGCAAAAGGTCTAAAGTGCAAAGTTCAAAAACAATGTTTGAGGAAGTTACGTAATGCATTGCTGTACTTAAAATATTAATCAAACTGTCTCATGGGATGATTAGGAGAAACTTCCGCATTCATCCTTTAGATGAGGAAATAGGCCCACCATCATAAATGTTCAATAACGTGTTACTCTAGTTAAATGTGTTTTACAACATAATATAAAACAATGTTTATATTGTCAGTGTTAGTTACAGATATTAACACTTAAACCCTGATATCTGATCATAAGGTATTGAAAAATACACGATACTCTATCGTCAAACAGCAGCATTTTTTACAGATCTTTTTGCACTTACAAAGACAAGCAAAACATTCTATTTTCCGTATATTATCATGTTTTAAAAGGTTATATATTGATAAGCAAAATCTTCGCCTGATCGAATCCGTTTTTCGCCTGCGTTTTCAGTTTAATTTTCTTTCTACGTAAAAGTGAATAATGAATAATGTTACTTGTTTATTCATTGAAGTTTTTAATATGTCTGTTCCTTTAAGAATAGCGTCTTTCCGATTAATGGATAGAATCCAATATTGGAGTACATAACTATTTATCTAAAAGGTATCTGTTTACATTGAATGTAAAAACTTGACATTTATCTATAGAAATGTATATAAAACATACTGAAATGAATTTAAATTGTACATTATGCTGCTGTATCATGATCAATTGCTAAATTTATTTCAGGGGGTGTTAACAATTATGTATTTCCTGACTTTAGTATTGGTTTCAAGAAAATCCCAAGACAAGGTGGACTTTTAATTTTATTCTTGTAGACACATGTGTTTGAGAGTTATTAATGACAGAGTAAGCAACGATTCTGACATAGGTTAATGCACTCTCATTATTTATTCTATGCACTTTCATTATTTATTATAAATGGAGTGTAATGGAAAACAAAACAATATTAAAATATGTGAATAACTTCTACTATATACATGTACCATGAATTACTAGATTTTGAATAATCAGTTCTTGAATTGACCTTTAAGAATTAAAACGATAACTTAACAAGTAGGATGTGACCACTAAATAGTATTGTATCAATTTTTCTCGATAATATTTTTTAATCATGCAAAGTTTTTAGAAAACTCTGCAATGTTTTAATTTTGTTTCGTTAAATCTGTATTATACATAAACATGTAGTCGTATTTATGCTATTTTTATTGTTATCAGGAAATATGATAAACAAGATCAACCCGAGCCTGCCATTATGTTCAAAGCCTGGACTTATCAACAAGCCCTGCTGATAAGGATACATGCCGTGTATATCCCATTTCACGATATACCTGTCCGAATCACGAAATCGTGACAGTTACCTACTCAGTTTTGGTTTTCCAGCGGTTGAAATAAAAAAAAAGTAAGTTGTTTTTAAAATTGAGAAAGCCCGCCGATAAGTGGTTTGAAAGATCACGAGAAGGTGACAACCTATTGATGGTCGTCAAATCATAATGCGTAACGTTATTTATGAGCAGATTTTAATGAAATTGAAGTAATTTCAGCGTAAGAATACTGTCCCCATGACAATATATACTTTGAAGACATAGTTACGTTTATATTGACAGTTTAAGCATTTCAAACAGTTTAAACATGTGTACAATATGAATAGACATAAAAGTACTTATTATACAATTACTAAGTAGAGCATACACATGACATGCTGGAGAAACGAATACTTTTTTACTACCCTGCTACTCATTTACATTTTTTGCTAATGCTAGCAATACAGATTGTTGAGATTTTTATATTTCATTTTTTGTATATGAACGTATTTACAAAATGTGCAAATGTCATTTGGATCTCTAGGGATAAAATAGCAGTATGGGTTGGCGAACTACAGCAGATGGTTTAAATCCTTGAATAGTATACACGTTATACGACGATGTGATATTTGTTCGTTGTTATGGTTGCTAATTTTTACAATGAAAAGTAATTAAAACAAATGTCATGATAAATAATACGTACTTGAAATTTATTTCATAACTTGTTGAAAAGTTTAATTATTGTACATTCACAAGATGAATAATGTATAAAGATAAGGAAGTCTATACTTACATATATTGTGTATATTCAGAAACCATTTGACTGTTATATATGAGGTGACATTCTTATTTTCTCTAATTTACAAAATTAAATTGGTTGCACGGCTAGATTCGTACTAATAACCCTTCACTTATACTTACTTATAAACTTTCACATATACTTAAAGCATAACATATATCCAATTTTCGACCTAACGTTAACATATCTTTAACAGAAGATTGAGGTATGGATCTCAGGACTTTCAGTCCAAAGTTATGATCAATTCTAGATCTGCAAATGTAATGTAGGAAAACAACCGGTCCGTTGGCCCAATTAAGCTCGCGCATTTAAATGTTTCTGGTTGGACACAAGACAATAATGACTTTAGAGTTAATTTGTTACAATCTCTTCAAGCTGATATAATTTCTGTTTGTGAAACACATCTTCGAGGCTGTGACAGTGTGTCTTTATCTGGATATATCTGGTTCGGACATAATCGTCAAGAGTTACATCGCAATGCACCGAAAGGCTCGGGCGGAGTCGGAATATTTGTTAAAAATTGCTTACTCGAATTATATGACATCAAAGTGATTGATCGCATTATTGATGGAATAATAGGTATAAAACTTATAAACAAAGAAAATTATCACGAATATATTGTGTATAGTTGTTATATGCCGCCAGAAAACTCTAGAAGGGGTCGCGATAGCCAGACCTTTTTTGCACATATCCTCTCACAAATATATGCTAACAATGAGTGTGAAAATTTTATCATTGCTGGAGATTTTAATTCCAGAATAGGTAGTATGTCGGATATAGTGAATGAAATTGATAATATTCCGGAAAGGAAAGTGATTGACAAGTCTATTAATCAACATGGGCATGCATTTGTTGAATTTTTATGTGACAGTAAGTTTTCAGTTTTGAACGGTCGAATTACTCCAGAAAGAGACAATTTTACATCAGTTTCGAAAAAGGGCAAGGCTGTGGTAGACTACATATGCGTTCCATACGACACATTTTCACAGTTTCATTCGTTTGAAGTACATTTTGTACATACAATTCAGTCATTAGTTGGCAAATATAAACTGCACGGTTTTCTCGGAGAAAGGTCTCGTTTACCGGATCACTCGGTACTACTGACCGAGTTTGATAGTACACAGACGGATTATACGGTACTTAGATCAGGGGATCAAGTCATTAAACAGAACCGTTTTAAATTGAGCAAAATACCCACGGACTTTATGAATATCAATATCAGTAGACTCGCAATTAATGAAGTCATTCAACAGATTGAAAGAAGTCGCGAAACACAAGAGTGTATTGACTCGATTTATACCAATTTATGTAACTGTTTGATAGAAAAAATGAACCAGAAAATACCAAAATATAATGCGTCATCCCGAACAACAAAGAGGCATAAATTCCAAAAGCCATATTGGACGGACGAATTGTCAAAACTATGAGACTCGATGAGAATTAAAGAAAATGCGTTCCTTAAATGCACGACCGGCAGGAGAGACAAACGTTTTCTTCATAATGACTATATAAATGCACGTAACTTGTTCGACAAAAGACTTAGTCAATGTGAACGTGCTTACAGAAGATCGTTTGCAGACGATTGAAGAAATGTCTACAAAAAACCCAAATGAATTCTGGGACAAGATAAAACAATTAGGTCCAAGCAAGAATACAAATATTCCAATGGAAGTTATCGAAAATGACGGAAATATTTCGAACGATGAAAACATTGTATACGAAAAATGGAGAAAGGACTTCGAAAATTTATTTAATGGCACTGATGATAACTCATTTGATAATGAACATTTCTACCAGACTAAAATACACAAAACAATCATTGAAAATTCTATTAGTGACCCCCTTTATGAACCAAACGAGCTCCTTAACAGAGATATAAGTACAGAAGAACTTTCTACGATCGTCATGCAGGCTAAATCACGATCTGCGAGTGGGTATGATGAAATACCTTACAATGTACTTAAATTTCCGCTAATTATTGAAACGCTTTAACACTTATTTCAACTAATTTTCGATACCGGAATTATTCCAAGTATTTGGAGGAAGGCAATTATCTGCCCTATACTAAAAGATCCAACAACAGACACAAGGGTCCCTATGAACTATAGGGGTATAAGTCTGCTTTCATGTATTAGCAAATTATACAGTTCATTTCTTAACAAAAGACTGTCTAACTTTATCGAACAAAACAATATCTTAGCAGACGAACAGAATGGGTTCCGCAGTAGCCGATTGTGTGAAGATCATATATTTGTATTAAATAGCATAATTCGTAATAACGACAATGTTTTTACTGCTTTTATAGATTTACGCAAATGCTTCGACTTTATAAATCGTGATATAATGTTATATGAGTTACTTCTGAACGGAGTTGACGGAAAAGTGTATACCTCTATCAAAAGCATATATAGTTATTCACTCTCTTGTGTTCGTATAAATGGAAAAAACACAGACTGGCTCAACTGTCTCACGGGCGTGAAACAGGGAGATAACTTGTCCCCGACAATCTTCTCAATCTTTATCAATGACCTGGTGACACAGATAAACGACCTTGACATTGGATTTGATGTCGGTGATAAAAAGTTGTCAGCTTTATTATATGCGGACGATATCGCCCTTTTTGCAAGATCTGAAAATGACTTACAACTCCTTTTAAACGTGGTAACTCAGTGGTGCAGAAAATGGAGAGTCTTAATCAATACTGATAAATCAAAATGTGTTCACTTCCGAAAATCAAGAACCTTTGAAACAAACTATGATTTTACTATCGGAAATAGTGTTTTAGAAAAAGTTAAAACTTATAAATACCTAGGCGTAACATTTCATTGTTATAAGGATTTTTCCGTTAATTCACAGACGTTGGCTAAAAGTGGTGGCCGTGCACTGGGAAAATTAATATCAAAAATACACGGAATTAAAGACTTTGGATTTAAAACGTTTGAAAAGATGTATAATGCATGCGTTGTGTCCATACTAGATTATTTGGCTGCAGTCTGGGGATTTAAACACAGTAATGTGATCGAAAGTGTTCAGAATAGAGCAATACGTTACTTTCTCGGAGTACATAGATTCGCCCCAATTCTTGCAATAACTGGAGACACCGCATGGTTACCTTGTGAAAACAGGCGATGGATTTGTATAATCCGTTATTGGAATAGACTTTTATCAATGAACGATAGTAGATTAACTAAGCAAGCTTTTTACATGGATTATGAAAACTGTACAAATAATTGGTGTAATGATTTTAAAGAACTGTTAAACAAACTAGAATTGAGTGAACACTTTGACGAAAAAACGCCAATTAACCTGGACACATGTAAATCAAAAATAGAAGAATACTATTCTAATCTATGGGCACAACAAATTTTAACTGTTAAAAAATTACGTACATATGTTACATTTAAAACAACCTTTACACAGGAAAAATATGTGCAATTAAATCTTAATAGAAATGAACGTTCACTGTCGCGCAATTCCGCATAGGGATACTTCCATTAAGGATTGAGACAGGACGATATGTTGGCGAGGAACCAGAGCGTAGAATATGTACATTGTGTGATATGAACACTGTTGAGGACGAAAGACATTTCCTACTTGAATGTAAACTATATGATGAAATTAGACTTTCTATATTTTGCAACCAATGGTTTGATAATCAGTTTACTGCGTTAAATGCCACTGATAAATTAAGGACATTGCTTAACTTATATCCACGCAAAGTTGCTAAATATCTAGTGCAAGCTTATCATAAAAGAAGGACTTATATTTATAATAAGTAGTTCACACAATCCTTAAAATGTATGCATGTATTAGAATGTCTTGATTCAGAGATTATGTTTCAGAATTACTTACTAAAGCTCTCTTTAATATGAACCTGTAAAAATTATTATATATTTCTCACTTCAAGACGTGTATACTTATAATTGTATAAATGTGATAGGTGACATATAGGCCCACTGGGCCGGGTGTTCTGATAATTGTTTTCAATATTGTATATTGTATTGTTAATAACACATGTCACTTTAATAAACAATTTACTTACTTACTTACTGTAACAATAAATTTATTAAAGAAATACTAGTAAATTGAAACACGGAATGTCAAAATATATCATGTTAAGCTTTGACCTCTAAGTGTGACATTGACCTTGGAGATAGGGGTACAGGTGTTGTGCATGACATATCGTCTTGTTATTGTAACTATTTGTGCCAAGTTTTTTCAATATTCCTTGAACTACGATGAATAGAGTGAAATAAGAATCCTTAAAGAAAGCCCAACATATATACCCTAAAACAGACTATATTAACGTTTGTCCTCTCAGTTTGACATAAAATTTGGAGGTAGGGATGTAGGTGTTGCGTATGTCACATGATCTTATTATAGTTACTATTTGTGGCAAGTATTTACAAAATTCTTTGATATATGAAAAAATTATGGACCGGACACAAAATATACCCTGTAACAGATTATGATAATCTTTGACCTCTAAGTGTGACATTAACGTTGGAGGAAGGCGACCAGTTGTTGCGCATGACACATCGTCTCATTCTTGAGAACAATTGTGGCAAGTATTTACAAAATCCCTTCAAAGATGATAAAATAATGGACCGGACACGACATTTACCCTCAAAAAGACAATGTTGACCTTGAACTTTGACCCTAGAAGTAGGGGTCTGGTTGTTACGCATGACATATCGTCTAATTATAACAAACATTTGTGCCAAGTTATTTCAGATTCCTTGGATAAATGACAAAGTTATGGACCGGACACGAAAGTGTGACGGACGGAGCCTATTTCTATATCCCCTTTTTTCTTCGACGAAAAGGTGGGGGACAGTATTGTAAAATGATGGAAACTGAAGCTTATTTTTCCTTTCACATTTAAAAAAATGAAGCTTATTTTTCCCTTCAAATTTTCAAATTACAGCCGTCAATCATGTTTGGCCGTCTTTAATTCATTGAACCGGGAGACGATTTGTTGGGCCTTCATCGTAGTTACGCTCGTTCTTAAATTCTGCTAAAATATAATAACCGTGCTCTCTGCTTATGGGATAATTTAGTTTGCATGTTATGTTACATGTAAACAACCGTGGGTTTCCAACGATGGCTTTGTTTATAGTTTGTATTATTTCACACATACATGTTCCTCTTCATTCGCCGCCTTTGTGTCCTTTCAGGTTTTTGTATGGAAGTCAAAATACTACTTCGTTTACATTTTGCTACTTATATGACAAATAATTTCACATTTAGCGCTATTTTCTTCATGTTAGAGGCATTTAACATGCTCTGAAACCATTATTGAAATGTTTTAAAACTCGATCTCGATTATGTTGCTCCTTTTTAAAGAAGTAATAATATCAAGGGGTTGACGTGCATTTCAGACGAAGTGCGGGACAAAACATCATGAAATAAAACCCTGTGTGCACGGAAAATTAAGGATAAGCTTGTTTTATGTACCTTTACACTAGGTCAATACGAATTTCAGAGAAAAAAGGGAAAACTTTCCTTTTCGGCTGCATCCGCCATCTTGTTTGTTTGGATAACGAACGGCGTGATTTTCCCCCGTGAATATATTCATATCTTAGATATAATGTGCCTTTTTTTCTCGACAGAAAAATGGGGATGTAACATGCGACGTCTTGGCATTTGTCTATGATAATGTTATTTTGTATGGATATGTTTATAATTACGTTTACAATTTTCAATACATATTTACTTTAGGTATTTAAATGTGTTTTAACGTGAAGAGATAATATACAAATGCAAACGTTTAAACGAACACACAAATGAACAATGAAACTCAATATAAAGTTTATCTATTCCTAAGAACAATAGCTATTTGCTCCATGCAGGCCGCATCCGTGGCTTCGTCAGCGATAAAGCCAAATAATGGAGCGGCGCTGCAGGTCTTCACAATTGTTTTGCTGATAATCTCGCCACATACAGAAATTAACATGTTCTGGATGTTGGGCGCGAGCATAACCGTGATCACGGTTGTCCTGTAAAACCGTATTATCATTATGCTTCATATGGTTCACTATGGATTAATACTCTTTAATTACATTATATTATTTTTTGAGCGTATTAGATACGCCGCAGATCTATATTTATATCAAAATCAATAGTATAGATCTAATTAGAGCTTACAATAATTTGGAACCATGCCTGTAAACCCTCAAACACCACCCTCGCCCATGCCCAATTTTTATCTCACCTTTTTTAGCATATTTGAATTTTCGTTTTCCTGGATCAATGTTACTCACGTACGTAGGTGTGCAACGCTAGCTTCGCTACATGCCGTTTTCCATGACCTTTTGTTGGGTGTATTCTAGGTGCCCTGCTTGGGTGTGTCTGGGGGCTGCGTCCTGTGAACGTTGCATTTACCTTGTTGATCTTTATTCTTGTTTTTTTCCTGGCACTAACATGGCCTCCTTATTACTGAATTGTTTCTCCTTGCCATGTTATTGTTGGTAGATTTCAAGTTGAGAGCGAGCCATAAAAATATGTGTCGCATTTAATTAACAAATTAAAATGCCGATTTTTTCTCAAGAATAAAATTTAAAGTAAAACGATGTTTATGAGGATTTTCCAATTTAATTTCTGCCTTGTGCCCTGTCCTGTCTTTCTTTGGGGTCCTCCTGGGCTCCTTGCCGCTGGCGCTTGTTGCTGGGTCGGGTGGGGGCTGCGTTCATTGAATGCCGCCTTTCCTTGTCGATCTTGTTTATCATATTTTAATATTGGGCTTTATATTGTCACATTTAATGAAGAATAAAGATGCCGATTTTTTCAAGAATAAATTCCAAAGTGGAACGTTGTTTATGAGGATATTCCTATTTAAATTCATGTCTAATATTTGGATTTTTATTCGACCATGTTACAAAACAATATCTTGTTACTATTGTGTTAACTTAATAAAACGAATTCTTGAAATTTTAGTACATCATTTTTTTGGATCATCATAACATAACCAAATGCAAACGATCACAAACGATGCTGTTCACACGAACATCAATAATAAAAGAGATGATTTTGATTTTGGTATAGTGTAACAATCATTACGAGTTACGGCCCTTTAGTACAGGAACGCCATTTGCAGGTAAATATACGTAAACAATACGTTGCACTGGAGACTATATATTCTTAAGGTTAGTTTGCTATTATTCTGTTGTAAATAATAATGCGAGTATTTCTTGTATGTAATTTTAATGAAATGTATAAATAGTTTCTTCGACAATGTTTTGATTGACATTATTTGTATTGCAGACTATATGATCAATATAACATTATTAGCAGGTGCTCGTTTCTGTATAATTGTATTGTAAGTTAATTAGCCAATCATTAATAGCCGTAAGAGGGCGTTGTTGTGCAAAGCATATATAAGCAGAGGTATTCAAGGTGAGTTTGGGGGGGCCTCCGTGGCCGAGTGGTTAAAGTCGTTGACTTGAGATCACAGGTCCCTCACCACTGTTGGTTCGATCCTCACTCGTATCGAAATGTTTCATGTGAGGAAGCCATCCAGCTGGCTTACGGAAGGTCGGTGGTTCTACCCAGGTGCCCGCTCGTGCCTGTAATAATGCCCGGAGGGGCACCTGGGGTCTTCCTCCACCAATAAAAACGAAAAATCTCGGCGGGACGCTCTAGGATGACCCGACTTGAGTGTACGGTCACCCATATGGGCTTTCCGGCGGCGACCTTAAATAAACGCATTAAAAAATAAGTGAGTTTGGGTTTGTGTTGGTGGAAGCCATATTGTCAGCATCTAATCTTGGAGCTTTGAAGTTATACCTGCTATATATATTGTTTGTAATCCGTGTTCTCTAGGGGGCAACGCTACCGGAGAGGATTGCAGGTTTTTATGTAGTAGAAAGTAAACCGGGCTGCAGGATATTTGTTAGATAGTTATTTGAAGATAAATAAAACAGAAGGCATAGTAAATACGAGCATAGTATAATAAATAGGCGTTGAGACGGGTTATATGTTTGAGAGGCATCGGGACTAGGCATAGAGACTAGGAAAGATTTGGGATTGTAAACAAATATATCAATATTGTGTATTGTTTATCTTATATGTGTTTAATTCAAGTTGATTAATTTATATTCCAATTATTTTGAAATCATTGGTCTTCAATTATTTAGGTAAGGAAACCTAGAGGAAAATTATTAATATAATATATTGATTATAAATACGTATTTAAGCTCGGTATGCGTTACAATAGTACATTATCCAGATTTAGATGGGGGCGTACCGCATACAACATCTTATTGGGGATTTGTGCCTTCTGGGTGCCCTACTTGGCCAATTTTAAAATTTTAATATGATTAAAAAATACTTTTGCCACAAGGTTTTTTTCCCCGCTTGAATTTTTTGGGGATTTTACTTACAAACTTCGTAAATTGAATCCCCCGAGTCTCAAAATTCCTTGTAATTTTTATTTTATCAAAGCTTCCGAGGGAAAACTTTGTTTTCCCGTTTTTTTTACCCTCGTTCAAGTTTTTTTTTGACAATTCATCATTTTCATGTAGGTTTTTATCGTTACGGAAGTCAAACATCCAATTATGAAATTATTATTAAATTGAAATGTTAATCATATTCATATCCTATATATAGTAATATTTAGTTATGTTATAAGGGGAATTGTGACCGGAGATTGCACAGCGAAAATGTTTTAGAAATAAAATTCAAATTCAAATATATTTTTTGAATAAGAACAGCGAAAATAACATCTGAAATAAATATCTTGTATGCGTTGAAGTTTTTTTCTTTTATATTATTGGAACTATCAAATTTTGATGTAATTTTATCAGTTATGCAATAAAAGATTTAACAATTGCCCATCTTTTGATTTCTTCTTTTGTCAAATTCATATTTTTATAAATATTCCAAGATAAATTCAAGCTATTTTTAAAATCAGTGCAAGTATGTAAAATAAAAGCTGTATGTGATACCAATTTTTGATTATTCAAAACTGAAAATTAGGTCAGGGGTTAAGGTGTATACCTCTTAACCCAGGGATTATGGATTTTAGCCCATGAGCCTCAGGAAAAACACTTAATCCAGATCTCGTATGGAAGCTCCATTAATTAAGCAATACTTTTCTAGTCCTTTAGGGACTCCTAATCATAAAACGGCCTGCATTGGTGCCAAACATTTCCCGTCGCACTGTGGGGTATCTAACTGATGGAACTATGTCGGTTGGAACTCTACATTGCACATTCCAGTACCGTCAAGCAAGGCGTGCCTTTAACATTTTCAATTTTGTCGTATTAAGCTTTCTTTAGATATTGTTTATTTTTCTCTTTATTTTATGTGATATACAGGCTTCATTACATCTAACCACCTTTAAAAAATCCATTATTTTTAGTTCCGATCATTGTTAACGTGGTACAGAGATCAGAAGTAGCATCTGCTTTTACTCGCAAGACAGGGTACACATTAAATTATATAGGCTCAGAAGACAAGGTACAGTGGCCATGTAGTTGGCCGTTCTATTAGTAGTTTTTTCACGACAAATTTATACTTCAATACAGTTCACCGACATTGGCCATTAAAAATGATACACCTCTTCAAGTGCAGACTAAAACTAGCTTTTAACAACAGGTCATCACAAGATAACAAGAATTCAACTGACTTGAAAGGGGGCGTGGCTGCTGTACTTATCTCTGTCGTCCGAAAACAAGATCAATCACACGGATTCTGCAGCATTTTCACAATTTGGATGTTTAGAAAATCTTTAAAGAGTCTCTTTGTCACTTATTTTTGTTTTGTTATTTATTTCACGAGTTGAATTCTGAGGTGAAGATACAACAATTTTTTTTTTGAAATTTCAACATTTTCATGTTTAAATGTTAAATTCTGCTAAAGCTGGGGCTAGCAACATTTTGAATTTTACCTTTCTTTATGGATTCTTTTGTTTTAAACCGATGAATGGTACAACAAACCTCCCCAAAAATGACAAAATTGAACATGTTGCAGGCTCGGTTTGATTAAAGGTCAATAAAGAAACAATCTACAAGACAGCCTACAACACAAACCGGGTAGGGTTGGTGCGGGCGCTTTTTCTTTTGAATATATTGTGGGGGCTGCATTTTCTGAATATTGCTCTCCTTTTTTAAAGATTTATTCTTATTGAAATTCCATCAGTGAACTGCTCATTTACATTAATAATGAATTGTATTTTATAAAACAGAAATTTGACATATTGTGACGATTTGTAAATTTAACTCCATTAAAGAAATATAACCAATCTTAAAAGGCGTAATGAATCAGTACATCTGTTTTAGTGTACATCTATTTCTAATGAAACAAAAAAAAAATTGACCACAACAAAATCATCCACATGTCAGCCTCTGACTAAGATAAATAGTGGTCTACTTAGCCTAATTGTATGAGAATGTCAATTTAGATTTTTCTCTTTTTCATGAAATGAGTGGAGGCGCTGCGGAAGGACAGCAATTACATCATTGAAAGTAAGTTCCTGTTTACTTACAACTGAAATAGCTGAGAAGCTAGATGAAACGTGGCACAATATTTTAAATTTGATTAATTCATAGAAAAACAATGAAATTGTATTTTCTTATAAAGTTAAAAAATAAATTATGTACGCGAAATAAAAAATAGAAAACCATAGATTCTGAATAAGAATTGAAAAAATTAAAAAGGCTCAGGCTCGGTTGACGAGCGGTTCTAGAAAGTACAAGCTGTCGCACACGCATCATGAGAATTCAACCTTTAATTTAAACATTTTGAATTTTGAGTCAAGATGCTAAAAGACACATTTAAAAAACAGGCAACAGACTCTAAAATTGATTATTTGTTATTCAAAAGGGAATAAAATTTTATAATTCTTAAAATATGATAAACAAGATCAACAAGGAAAGGCGGCGTTTAAATGAACGCAATCCCCAGCAACAGGAACCAGTGGCAAAGAGCCCAGGCGGACCCCAAACAAAATCAGGACGGGGCAAAGACAGAGCACGGACAGGTTAATCACTAAATAATTAAGCCACTGACCTCCAGATGGTAAAATGAAAAATATAATGAAATAAAATTTCAAGTAAACAGTAAATACTGATTTAGTTTGGTTTATTGTATACATCCATCATTACTGACACCTTGATTCAAGAAAGAATGTTGACAAAAGCGTTAATATATCGGGGTTTTCTTTTCCATAATCCACTACTTTATTAATGCAGTAGAAAATAGAAATAGGAGAGGATAATTCACGTGTCACAACAGTGGTCCGGAAAAATCCCGGTATCCGATATGCCCGGGATCGTTTATCAAATTTCGTCATTTAGTAGGCCCCTTTCACATTTTAAGCTAAAGGTTAAATCGATAAATTGGTCATCATATATATAAAATAATTAATCAATTATAATTTTAGTGCCATGAATTACTACAAATATAATAAACAAAATCAGTTATTCGTATCCTTACATGTTTGATAAAATTCCGGATTCCGTGCGTTCCGGAGCACAGTTCGCGATATTGTCCTGTACGACCACGTGGTACAAGAAAAAAACCCGGATGAAGGAATTCCGTGGTATAATAAAAGAAAGTATTTCCCGTTGGTGGAAAAGCGAACTAGTTTGTTTTCAGAGCAATAATGTTTAAATTTGATCATTTTGAAGTGTCATTTCGATTTTTTTCAACTATATAATGTTTTTGAGGGGGGATTTTGAAATATATGCAAGACGGAATATTTTCTGCTATCTTCCGGAGGTCATCTGCTTTAATTTACGTTGAGAGTTGGACAACGACTTATTCTGTATCAAAACTTAAGGGGGCATTAGAGGTGATGAGCCTCTTATTTTCCTATGAACACCTCACTTAGTTTTTATTGCTCACGAGGGATCTCACCTTTTTAATTGAGAAGCTGTAGTTCAGTGGGGAGTAAAATCAGTAGTAATAAAATATTTCTCAATTTCAAATCCAATTTTTTTAATATACAATCGACACTGTATATAGTTATAGAAAATTCCTGGGCTCCTTTGAAAATAAATAATGATTATTATTAAAAGAGCTTTCCTTTATCCTATAAGTAAGTTGAAAGACTAATAAAAAGGAAATCTTTTAAAAAGCTTTTTTTTTTTTTTAAACACACATAAAGTAAAGAACTCGCAAGAATGTATCTTACTTATTATTTCAATCGCTATATCGACGACAATAAACTTGTAAAAACTTTATTTTCAAAGAAATATTAAAAGATACGCCTTATACATGTACCTCAGTTATCCATTATTAGACACATTAACAACGATGACTTATATATGCCATGACATAACCAACATAATGCGTTTGCGACCAGCATGGATTACATACACAATGCCATCAAAAAACATAATTGATTTTTTTGAAATAGATAACTTGTATTCTAGGATCAAATTGGCTCATTTTTATTGCCATTTACAAAGTTTAACATAACATTTTATGCCTATAGCATTCGGCACAATATCAGTTATGTGTTGACGTGCCGTAAAAATCCAAATATACAAAACCAGCATATTATCGAAACTTTATTACCTCTGAACTTTTATAAAGACAGATAATTCGCAGATGTATTAAATATGTCCCTTAACAACAATTGTCCTCTATAAAAAGCATTATTACTTTTCATCCGATTTCCCAGTTTAAATGAGTGCTCTGATTTTGTAATGATGCAATTATACTCATCATAGATGATTATCATCGACAAAATCGTAGAAAAATAGATGTAATTACCTAACTATATCGATTATCAAACCGGTTATCTCTTGACGTGATTTTTTAAATATACCAAGTCAATTACATTGAATGTCAATGTTTTCAATGAGAAAATATAGATTAAAACGCGTTGAAATACTTTCAAAGATTTCTCTTCAATTTATAACATTTATCAGTCATATGAAAATAAAATCATATGCTAAAATTACGAAAAGCAAATAAACATTACTTTATCTGTAAGCTCATTTATATTGTAGAACATTTAAAGAAATTATCAACTTGATTTAGAATTAATAAGTAATTGTTAAAAGCATCGGCCATTTATTTATTTATTTTTTTTATTTTTTTTTTTATTTTTTTTTTTTGACATAGCAAAATCTCTACTCCACCAAATCTTTGTCTTCTTCAAACTATTTGAATAACTCGTATCTTCTGCAAATGTCTCTCACAATTTCTCATTTTCTGCAATTCAACAAATGACAATTGTCAATTTCTTCTGATAAAAACAGTTCCTAAACAATTTTTAAAATTTGAAATTCATTACAGATGAGAATCCTTTTACACTTACTTGACGTCTAAAGTCATAAGTGTAATACGTATTTGTTTTATAGGCCAATCATGTTTTTTGTGATGTTTCCAGGTTATTTTCTAGTGTTAATTAAAAACCGTTTAATTAGAATTTGTCTATGTGACGTTAAATAAAACAACATTCTTGACTCAAGTGTAGTTAAGTGACTTTCTATCTCTTATTTCTTTCCCTAACTTCTTTCTTCTACCACTTCTTTATTTTTTTCTACAGTCAATTTTCAGTTACATTTACTTTTTTTCTCAATTTTTGAAGGTACATATGACGGTTCCTGTTTACAGCTAGGTTGGTTTGTCTTTTTCAGTAAAAATGTCCATAACTGCTTTTAGTTATTGATGCGAGCCGTTGATAACATATCCGCGGATGTATTAACATTTCATAATTTTACCCAGTTTATGTTAAGTGTCGAATTATGCTTAAGCTTGTACTAGAAGACATGACGGTAGTATGCAATTACCAATACCAATACGTCCAAGAAAGGCTGGACCAAACTGAGCCTGTAACTTTTGTAATTGTGCCATATTAGGCATTATTTGGGTATTCGGTTTTCTCTACGTTATTTGGTCTGCGGTGGCTGTGATAAGTCTCCCCGTACAAATAATAAAAGATGTTATATTTTCGATCCATGAATATCGTGCAGCACAACATTATTATTGACAGTGCATGCTGTGTGTTGTTTTTTTTTTGTACTATTTAATTCTTTCAGATTTGGTGAATTTTGGTAGGTTACATTATTCCAGAATATACTGTTTAATCACCCTTAGGATATGTTGCCTGCGTGAAACGGTAACTTGCAATCCACTATCGTCTATTAAACCGAGCATGCAACATTTTCAAATTTGTGTGGTGCTTTCTTTAGATTCTGTTTTTCTCTATTCTAAGAATTGAGAACAAAGATGAAAAAGGCAAGGCGGTATAAACATTCTTTTTATTTGGAACCATAAGCTGATTCCCATGGAATGGCATAAACGTGTCATATTGAAGTTCTGTGATATGCGCCATATTTACACATCTGCAGGTTTTATTCACTTTCCATGAATAGACTCAAGTAAACTGAGCCCGCAACACTTTCGATTTTGTCGTCTGTGGCATCCTTAGGGATTCCTTATATCTCTATTCCAATGATTCGTGGATTGTTTTAGTCAAGTTATTTTCCCCTCCATGAAAATACAGCTTTAAAAAATATTATTCGATTTTATGTTTATGTGCTTTATTCTCACAAAACCTGACTTCCAATGTGTGCGTATAAAATTTTATACGACTAAATTACAAAGAGTATTGCTGTTATCCATTGTTAATTATGCCAAGGCTTTCAGATTGAAACCAGTAAAGTTTAATAGTGACAATAAAAATAACTTTATTTTGTTACAATGTTTATTATCATAAATATTGCCCGAGACAAAATTTGGATAATGATATTTTTTTCTGATGAATATCGTTTCACATAGTCATAACGGTTAAAATACCAACACATGATATATTCTGTATTTTGTATTATCGGTTTTAAGAAGTATTCATTGTAAGTAACGTGTTTTATTTGGCTTTCTTTAGGAATTCCGTTTTTCTCCACATGTATTTTGTTGCCATATCAGTGTTTTGAGCCGAGTAGAGGCCGTAAAAATCCGCTCCGTACACAATCAAAGATGATATATTTCCGATCCTTGAAGATCGTTCAACACGACACTATTGTTATGTTTGCATATTATGTTGTCTTTAAGTTTCTCCTATTTGGCCTTTTTAACTTGGGTGGTTCCAGTATTCCTTCCTGAATACTGTATAATCACCCTTACGGTATGTTGCCTGCTTTTTAAATGTGTCTTTGACGTTTTTTTGTGATATGCAGGCTTCATAACCTCAAATCCCCTTTCAAAATTCTATTTTATTTAGTTCCTCCCATTGTTTTCTCGTTCAGGGAACACACATTTTTTATTGGAGACCATACGCTGCTTTTCATGTAATGGCACTAACGGGTCTGATTGAAATTTCCGAGATAAACGCCGTTTCTTAATTCAAAATTTTAATATTTTCATGTTTAAATGTTGAATTCTGTTTTAGCCGGTGCTTGCGGGCGTGGACGATAACTGCACTTTTCAGTACCGTCTATTTTGTCGTTTTTGGCGTTTTTAGGGGTTCCATTTTTCTCCATTTTATTTGACTGATATGAAATCTAGAAGGCTTTTTACATATTCGACAGTTCGTAGATCTCAATTGCAATTCTCAATTTATGACAATATATATGCTTTACATAATGTTATAAATCAGAGCGACTTATATAATTTTACAATGCAAACAATTTAAATCAGCAATGAGCCCAGAGATTCCTCCGATTTGACAAAAATATCAACAATTTGTTAATGGAGATTAATTATTTTGTTTTATGATCTGAAAACAAAGTGATCCCTCGGAAGCATTAATCACAAGAAAATTACATGAACATTGCAGATTCGGTTAGATGAGGGACAAAGAAGTGCAACATAACTCACGCCCCCTAGCACCGGCATGAGCGGTACTCAATTCTCAACACTTAATAGTAAAGGCTGGTTATGTCCAAGAAATGCTTTATTTGATTCCTGAAAAGCTTTATTTTCTCGTGTCATGTTCTAGTTCCCAAAAGGTTACTCATAAGCCAAACACATGAATTATATTTTGCGTCTATTGCTTTCTTGGAATAAGTTCAGTTATAATGATTAAGTATTTTGTATGAAATATGATAAACAAGATCAACAAGGAAAGGTGAA
This sequence comes from Ruditapes philippinarum, assembly GCF_026571515.1. Classification (NCBI taxonomy): domain Eukaryota; kingdom Metazoa; phylum Mollusca; class Bivalvia; order Venerida; family Veneridae; genus Ruditapes; species Ruditapes philippinarum. The sequence continues at coordinate 10,575 of NW_026851735.1, read as the reverse complement.
CCCCTTATGACCCAGCAATATGAACCAGTGGCAAGGAGCCCAGGCGGACCCCAAAGTCATATCACTACTTTGTTTACATTATGCTACTTTTATGATAAATGATTTCACATTTAGCATTTCTTTTTCAGGTAGTTATCATCTAACAAGTTCTTAAATCATTATTTGAACATTTTAAAACTCCTGTTTAAATATGTAAATTTTTATTATGCTCCCCGAAAAATTTCGGGGGAGCATATAGTCGTCGGGTTGTCCGTCCGTCCGTCAGTCTGTACGTACGTACGTCCCGAATTCGTGTCCGGCCCATAACTTTGTTATTTGAAGTCGGATTTTAAAACTATATCACAGAAATGATCACCATATTGAGACGACGTGTCGCGCGCAACATTTGGGTCGCTACCTTGAAGGTCAAGGTCACAGCATGACCTTGCAGCAAAATCGTGTCCGGTCCATAACTTCATTATTTGAAGTCTAATTTTAAAAATATTTCACAGAAATGATCACCATATTGAGACGATGTGTCGCGCCCAACAATTTGGTTGCTACCTTGAAGGTCAAGGTCACAGCATGACCTTGCAGCAAAATCGTGTCCGGTCCATAACTTCATTATTTGAAGTCGGATTTTAAAAATATTTCACAGAAATGATCACCATATTGAGAGGATGTGTCGCGCGCAACATTTGGGTCGCTACCTTGAAGGTCAAGGTCACAGCATGACCTTGCAGCAAAATCGTGTCCGGTCCATAACTTCATTATTTGAAGTCGGATTTTAAAAATATTTCACAGAAATGATCACCATATTGAGACGATGTGTCGCGCGCAACATTTGGGTTGCTACCTTGAAGGTCAAGGTCACAGCATGACCTTGCAGCAAAATCGTGTCCGGTCCATAACTTCATTATTTGAAGTCGGATTTTAAAAATATTTCACAGAAATGATCACCATATTGAAACGATGTGTCGCACCCAACAATTGGGTTGCTACCTTGAAGGTCAAGGTCACAGCATGACCTTGCAGCAAAATCGTGTCCGGCCCATTACTTTGTTATTTGAAGTCGGATTTTAAAACTATTTCACAGAAATGATCACCATATTGAGACGATGTGTCGCGCGCAATATTTGGGTTGCTACCCTGAAGGTCAAGGTCACAGCATGACCTTGCAGCAAAAGTGTGTCCGGTCCATTACTTCATTATTTGAAGTCGGATTTTAAAAATATTTCACAGAAATGATCACCATATTGAGACGATGTGTCGCGCGCAACATTTGGGTAGCTACCTTGAAGGTCATGGTCACAGCATGACCTTGTAGCAAAATCGTGTCCGGCCCATTACTTTGTTATTTGAAGTCGGATTTTAAAACTTTTTCACAGAAATGATCACCATATTGAGACGACGTGTCACGCGCAACATTTTGGTCGCTACCTTGAAAGTCAAGGTCACAGCATGACCTTGCAGCAAAATCGTGTCCGGTCCATAACTTTGTTATTTGAAGTCGGATTTTAAAAATATTTCACAGAAATGATCACCATATTGAGACGCAGAGTCCGGAACATTTGGGTCTCCACCTTGAATGTCAAGGTCACAGCATGACCTTGCAGCAAAAAGTGTGTCCTGCCCATAACTTTGTTACTGGAAGTCGGATTTAACCACTATTTCACAGAGATGATCACCATATTGAATCGACATGCCGCATGCAACATTTGGGTCCCTACCTTGAAGGTCATAGTCATGTCATGACCTTGCAGCAAAATCATGTCCGGCGCATTACTTCGTTATTTGAAGTCGGATTTTACAACTATTTCACAAAAATGATCACAATATTGAGACAATGTGTTGTGCACAATATTTGGGTTGTTTTTACACTTTGAACTTTGTCAGTGGCATAACTCTGACACAACAAGAGGTATACCTTCCTGTGTCCAAAACCTAATCGGGGAGCATCACCCAGTTCAACCGGCTCTTGTTTGTTTCTGAGGCAAGATAAGCCTTTAAAAATATTTCTACCTAACAAGGAATTGGGGATTTTTGAATTAACAAAAGAATAAACAAAACGAAAAGGCTATGTTAAAGCTACGTTTTGATTCCGAATTGATGTTTTATCATATTTGTAAAAGCAGATAATTTTAAACGAATTAAAAACAACAAATTATCAATCAATGTTGTAATACGTTCTGACAAACAAAACTGTAATTTTGACAAATCATCATACAAATGTGTACTGTATCTTCTAAAATATTTGAGCTTACTGTGCAATTAATGTTTTTGTTGGGTAATTATTGATACTCGTTGAAACATGGATAACTATTTTTTGTATTATTTTCAGATAATCACTGCAAATGATCAGCAAAACATCTGTTGTTCATAAAAAACATATGAAGTGCTGAGCAAGTATTTCTATTTTTCTGGATGACATTAATCAACGATCCTTATTATGCGTTTGAATTACAGTGTTTAATGATGAGATATCGAAATCACCAAATGTACCTGAAAAATGATTTGTCATTTACCACTGTGTCTATATCGAAAACTTGTCACTTTCAAATGATTCTTAACAGAAGCACATTTAGTGTACTTAAATCTTGTAAGACAAAAAGAGATGGTCGTATTGGATGTACTTTTATTTGCTGATTAACAACGAAAATCGAAACGAAATCCATTAAACATTTTCTTCAGATAAAACAGAGGCTCTGCTTGTAAGTATATTGCATATAGTGGTTTGGAATTGGTCTTTTGTAGGTGCGGTAGTATAACGAGAAATATATAACTATTAAAATTGTATTTCTGTTACTTAAGTCGTTTGTGACCTTAAATAGAATCTCAACAAAAGTATGAATGAAAAGAAATGTCGGAATTTCGGAATAAAAGCTACAATAAAAGCTTTTCTGAAGGTAATAGGAAGGAATTTGTTAATGTTAATTAGATTTACCGACTTGAATTATAAATAAATTCCATCATCTTAACTATTCCCTGTATTGATTTCAGAACGATATACGTGAAAAACAAATTGGTTTATTTAACGATGTTTAAAATTATTTTCATACAGTTTTATATTTTTATTTAATCATTTTTATATTCTTTCATACACTGGTGCAAAATATTTGCGTAACAGTTTCCCAGCAACAGTTACTTAACACATCTTCTTGATATTTGGTATACAGCATTAACACAAACCGTGGGATTCGATTTCAGGTCTGTCGCTCATCAACTTTCTGTTTAGCGACTTAGTTAGATTTTCGACATTAATGGTCAATGGTAGGAAATTTTCGTTACAGTTTTCTCAGCAACTACCTATAACAGCCTTTTGATATTTGGTATACAGCATAAACACGCGGTCCAATACTGTGGTATTGGATTTCAGTTCTGTCGCTCATCTGTTTTCCGACTAAGTTAAATTTTCTATAAATTTTTGACATTAATGATGAATGGAGGAAAATTTTCATAACATCACAGCCTCATGATAATTGAGATACAAACGCCACCCGACCATGTCTGTCTTTGACCCATTCTTTATTTATTTATTTTTTTTTTTACATTAAATTACAAGCCATTTTGAAAACTCTTGGAATGAACGCCTTTGAAATAACACATAACAAAAGGTCTGCACATTCCAGACTGTTGTTAGTACTGTTAACTATGTACAGTCACAACCAATGAGAAATAATCATGTGTTTTCAGGGATTGAGGAAGATATAGAAAACTCAACTGCTTTACAATGTTGTGCAGTCTGACTTTATTCAGCAGGATATAATCTGACAATGCTCTTGCGTCCCAATGTCCCCTAGTTCAAATAAAAAAAGTTTATTTATAAACAAGATCTATTTGATTTCATGTGCATTGCATATTTTATATTTCAATTGTTATAGTTTCAATTGTAAAACATTTAAAACTAACATAACATACTTGATATTATATTCTTACGCGATTCGTGATTTTCAACCCCTGTGTGATATTTTTTTATTTGTAGTAAAATACATGCAGTTCATATGACAGTGTTCCGTCGGTTAATTTTCTTTTTTGGTAAAGTGGCTATCACATTATTATACAATTTTAAGCTACTGTATGCAAATACAATTATTTCCTTCTCGTACACATTCATAATTTTATTACGACGAAGCGTATTTCTGACAAATTTCTATCCATTTATGATTTCCTATTTTCATCAGCAATAATAGTTCTACTGTAGAATTATAGATTCATTGCTTTTAGTTAATTTTAGATAAATGCATGAGCGTCTTTTCCACTAAATTAAGACAAACGCCTTAAACCTATGTCCGTGTGTAAGGGCATCTAATAAGAAGAATTAAATCAACTTCTTTAAATATAAGATTTATAAACATGTCAAACATTTGAAGCACGTTTGGCCGTACCAGTTTTAATTTTATTCACGTAACGTTTCTTTATAAGAATATCTAACTTGGATAAAAACATAATTTATGTACATTTTACTATTAAAAAACACAACAAAACCAAATAATACTTGTTCTTTACATATTATCTGTCTACGCTAATAAATGTTTCATCCCTTAGAATAGAGAAAAACGAATCCCTTAAGAAAGCCAAAAACGGCAAAATTGACAATGTTGCAGGCTTAGTAAGATTGAGCTTGTTCATGGACGGTACTGGAAAGTGCAAGTTAACACGCATATATCGCTAAAAACGTGTATATTATTTGTTTCATTATAGTTCTATTTTATCTTAACATTTTAGGATCACGAAAAGTGTATGATAATTTTTGTGTGAGTAAATTTAGCGCTCACGTAAGAAATGTCATTCTTCTTTTACAGCAGCAAATAAAATGGAGAATGACTGCTGTACAGACTGATTCTTATTTATTTCGGTATATTTGGTTATTCAAAATCATATGTCAGAGTAAAGTTTTAGTTATAGTTTTAGCAATAATGGACCTTATACAACTTTAATATTTTCAAGTTCAATGGATATCACATTCTGACATTGAATGTAAAGATATGAAAAAAGGAAGTTGGCTGGTAGAAAAGAGTGTCAATAGTCTGGAGTGTTGTCAAATACCTGCATTCACATTTGATATAGTTGCACTTAATTGTATAAAATACATTAAAGGACTTGAGTCTAAAAATATGAATTTCTTATATAGATTCGTCTCGATACTTAAAACACAAAACAATATGCAAAAGATGATTAGGAAATACTCAGAACTAAATTTAAAAAATAGGTATTTTTCAGCTAAGAAAGCTTATCACTTTTAGATCATTTCCCACAATTAAAATAATTATTCTTCAAAAACGATTTAAGCGAATGATCCGAAATTTTGCACACAAGTTATTGCTCTATACTTACATCACGTTTATCATGAAAAAAAAAAAACACATTTTCAGTCCCGGCATATCAAAACCCTGAGTGGGCTCGCTTTAATAATTTACCTTTTTTATAAAAAATTAGTTTCCAGATCATTTCAAACCGATAATTTTTGTACAATATATGATGTTTTTTCCTCAAATACAAAAAAGTTAAATGAATTTAAAGGTATATATCAGACAGCCTAAATAAGTATTTGATTTTGCGTCCGTGGCTGAGTAGTTTAAGGCTGTTGACTTCAAACCACCAACTAACCTCTCATCGCTGTAGGTTCTGGCCCCGCAAGTGTATCGGAATTTTTTCAAATAAGAAAGCCAGCTAGCTTACGGAACGTCAGTGGTTGAACTCAGGTGCCCTTCGTAAACTAACGTCTACGCCATGAAGCAAACACCGAGTTTACAACATTTTGATTTTAAAGGCTTGGGCGTTATCTAGGTTTTTATTTTATTGATTCAATATTGCATTCGGAAGTTATTACAATTTCATAGGAAAATATGTTTGGCCATATAGCACAATGTCTCCACCTACACCAAATAATTATCTCTTTTTGTTGATGTTGTTTTGGTTGTTGTTTTGTGTGTGTTAATACCAGCCATGGAAAATGAAACAAACTTTCCGTAAAATGTAACAATCTTTGGTCTCATTTGTTCATTGATAAGATGTCATGATAGAAACGCAGTTTAGTGGCTTGTTGTTTTGTTAAGCAAAAGAACATATTCTAAAAATGTACTTCAATTTATTAGTTGAATAAAAGACCCACAATTTGGACCGACACGAAATGCATTATTATTTTCCTCTCACAAAATAGGAACTTACGTTAATGGTATTGCAATAATGGTTTGAAATTCTTTTCCTATCATGCAGTCAGTCTCTTTAAGTGGAACAAAAAGGAGAAAATACACACTAAAAAGTTCCTTCCTGTTTACTCCGAGATCGGACATCTTCGCATGCGACAAAATAATCGGTTAATTATCAACATTTCCCGTAATATGAAATATATGATGGCATATTTCTGCCACCAGATAATCATATAACTAACTAGTTAATTAAGAGGTTAACTAGATATGTAACTAGTTATTTTTTTCAATAAATAAAAATATCATAACGGGAAAATAAATGCTATGTTAGTGCCTGCAGCTGCCATCCTTATATTATTTTACCAGCTTAATATTAAGTTATTAACTAGTTACGTAACTAGTTAACCTCGTCGTTTACTGGTTAGTTAAGTGATGAACTAGTTAGGTAACTAGTTAGTTAAGTTATTGAGTTATGTACATAATTCTTATAATTCTTAAAACTCAAATAAAATGACAAAAATATCTTAGTATGGAGAAGAATTCGTGTCTAAGACTACGTCATTGTATTTCTTATCAAACGCTTTTACTCCCTTTTTGCTTATGTTGATTTGCTATGGTTTTAATTAAGACACCTTGCTTGTTACTTTAGCAACATCTTTAGAAATCGAACAACTTTATGAAACCGGAAAATAATCGTCCAAATTGATGTATCAGGGTAGACTTTTAATTTGTAAATAGTTAATAACGTAAAACAGGATTTATACTCTTGTGCTATTGAGTGCGCTTTACTAAACATTTGAAAACTGACACTTGAATGTGTTGCTTGGTAATTAATTGTTTAGTTTCATCCCTTGCTTATCATATAAAAGAAATAACAGGAAAGTTTCCCGAGTTGAGGCTTATTATTATATTTGATATATAAAAGGTTTCTATTCTTACAATGACGTGTCATTCATCACACGAACAAGGTTTCACAAAACAAATTATTTAAAATCTTAATAACATTTATAGCGCTTCATATTCCATAAAGGAACAAAGCACTGCAAAAACTGTCATTCAACTTCTTCCATTAGGTAAAAACACGCACTGAAAACGTCATCATTTATAATTTATGATAATAATAAACCTAAAAAAGAGCTCACTCTAGAAACAATTAATAAATTACTATCTATTGCAAAATGGTTTTTCAACCTTTGACGTTTCGACCCATCTCTATATTAAGGAGTTTGCTGTTTATTTTCTTAAAAATGCGCGCTTTGTACGGTCGAAGGTCGGTCTAAAATCAGTTTGACTTCCTGTAACATTTACAGTGCGGAACTGAATATTAAATTTTTAAAATTACAAAATTAAATCTGGGAATATCATTGGCAATTCTAAAACAAAATGTAAGGAATAGTTCTTGTCATTCTAAGACAGTTCTAAACTAAAAATTTAAAGGATTGTTTTTGACATTATCAAATAAATGTTAAGGATAGTTCTAAAATTAAAAGTAGAGGATAGTTCTTCAACATTCTTGATATAGATAAATAGCTCAGATTTTTAAGTTCTGTTTAACATTACTTCCTCCCACAAAACATTTTACACTGCATTCATATCTCATTACATTTTCTAGTGAACAGTTTATTTTACGTTAAGGACTTACAGAGTTTATTTGTTTTAAATTTTGTCTTAAGTATCGAGAATAATATCAGAATTTATCATGTACCCTAAGTTTGTGATGTTCAATAAGTGTCTAATATCTTATACGATTATTGATGTGATCAATCCATATAATGTCTTTAATTTTCATATATGTTTGTATATAAATTAATTATTTATGAAAAAAATTGCCTACCGACTGCGTAGATGTTAGTGATAGAAATCGATTTCACTTACCGAAACAATCAGGTTTGTTTTGAAACACATACATCTTAAAGTGTTTCTTTTTCAAAAATAGTAATAGCCCTACAATAAATTATAATGTCATTGTTATGCAAGCTATGCTAAAACATTTATATGACTTTGCATGAAAAACTAAGAACTCTCATATGCAAGCTAACCAGTTTTACTGCGGCCAAGTATCTTTTTTAAAGATACTGCTTGTTATTGTTGACTTCAACGGCGACATTTCTTGTATATTTAGATAACATAGTGCAAGAAAAAAGATAAGCATGTGATTTAGAAAATAAACAACAAACCAACTTGTAAAAGATGGGTTAAGTAACTCGATCTGTTGAGATTGCATGCTATTATTTTGAGCTGCTGATTTATTTTTCATTAAAAAAATTATAAAACATTCAAGTTCATGGGACGTATTGATATACATGTAGTGTATCTTGTCAAATGTTATGCTTGATTTCCTTTATTTTAAATATGACTTTCAAATGTGAAATAAGTGCTGCAATGTTTTCAAAGAGAAAAAACACCTTTGTGGGTGTTCAAGTGAGCAACATGCTATCGTACTTTGACTAAAAAAGTCAAGTCAATTTGTCAAGTCAAGTCAATTTGTTTATTTAAGTCTCACTTGTGTACATACATTAACAAATATAACACAGTTATAGAAGAAATACGTGTACAAAACCACTCTTAAAGAGTTATGAGGGACTACGAACATAATCGTAAAATAAAAACCCATTTAAAAACAATATTAAGGTTTTAAAATATTGTTAAAAGCTGAAATATATGGTGGCAATAAAAATTATATTACACATATAAAACAAACGCATACTAACTATTATTCGGATTTTGACTATGATACATATGTACAGAGTAAAAATTAGCCATTATATAATAAGTTGCGCCTCACACATAATATATCAAAGCAGGCTTTGGCAGAATATTTTACAATATTTTCATTTGATAGCAAATATATGAATTTCTCATTATCACTATACCAGTACATTAGAAATCTGTCACAATGACGAAAGTGCACGTAGACGAATGTGGTATCAGTAGTGTTTTCTTTCTGTTGTCTTATTTGCTATGTTATTTGTCCCGTTAATGTAAATAGCGTTTATATCGTTTCTTGCGCGTATGCATCTTTTGACTCGCAAGTTTTGTTTTACTTACTGTAGGATATGCTTTATCCCACGAAAGGTTTAGGACGGTGCAAATGATGACGCACATCACTTGAAAAAATAAAACATAAGACATAAAACTTAATAAAATTTAAACAAAATGAGTAAAAATGGATTAAGTTAAAGACATAAGTTACTCACAAGAATACAATTTAAACCATTTTTGATGAAATATTAGCAAGCATAGAGCAAACGTTTTACAATAAAATCTAAGTACTTTAATAAATAAACGGAAAAAAGAATATCTAACTTAAAACTTTATGTAGATAATTTGATATTTGATAAATATGAAGGCAATTAAATTCATACAGGTATTTTCTTTTATGAACGTGCCAGTCTTATCACAAACAACGTTTCACATATCTATTTATTTTAACTCTAATTAAAAATTTCTTGTATTACGGAACTTAATGACAATTTCGATTTAAATTATTATACATATATTAACAAAGCACTCAGTGACAACGCTATCAATGAGAATGTTTATTTATGGTATTAATTACACCAAATACGAACAGACAGAAAAGCAGAAGCAGGGTGAGTGATCACGTGACATTAGTTAACGATAATCAGTTTACGAACGATGTTCAGCCACACAAGACCGCAGCATGTCACTGGCCAGAACCAGGGAAAAAACGATTTGTTTGTGAAATATTTCGTATCACAATGTATGACATATGTTTTACTTGATGAATAATAGTTATTTTTTATGTTGAAATTATACGGATATATGCACTTTACTATTGGGTATTGTTTAAAAGATAAACAACCATCAAGATAATAAAATTTTTTTTTCAAATATATGTACATATCTTGTCGAGTGCAAATTATCTTTTGAGAGGTTAAATGACCAATTGACACCATTTCACGAAAACTATATTCAATACATATATATTCGAAAATGTGTGAGGTATATCAATACCATGGGCAACTGCATTTTAAGGAGGAAAACATTCATTTTAAAGCATGTTTTGGGGACATTTTCCAAATTATTAGTATGGGAAAATAATTATGAGAGTCCAAACTACAAAGGATAGTGTTTTGTCTAATAGCAGATTGCTTTAATCATATCTAAATTCCAACAGGAAACACAACGTACTATCTAAATGAAGGCAACAAGAAATAATTCTGCCGACATTCCTTGAAGTTGATTTGATAAATACGCTTATCGATTTTAACATTGTGTGGTGACAGCTCTGCGATTTATCTCTTTCAAACACGGTACACAACCTTAAAATCCATCACGACCTACATAGTATGTCTATACATTTTGGCCGTCTAATCAGCATATATATAGGTTAAGTGTGGTAAGCATTTTGTATTTTTTTCAATTAAGTTAATACACGATACAATATTTACCTTTCAATGAATACACAACGTCATCTGGTCGA
>NW_026851734.1:0-9996 GCF_026571515.1 Ruditapes philippinarum | reverse complement strand
GCTAGGCCGCCAGGCCGCCAGGCCGCCAACTTCACGCCGCCAGGCCGCCAGGCCGCCAACTTCACGCCGCCAGGCCGCCAGGCCGCCAACTTCACACATCTGTGAGAGCACCCATCTTTGACGTGTGACACGATAAACAAGGTGAGTTTTTCATAATTTTTGAAGATTACAGACATTTATGTGAAAATATCGGAATGCAGTTAGCTAGCGATGTGTTTTCCGAGTATGCACATGTAAAGATATTGCCTGTTGGTGGACAATTTGATGGAAATACCGTGTGACGCAGTCACTCGGGGGTAGCTGGAAAATTGGAGACAACTTCTCTTTGGACCTAATTTAACATTGAAAACGTCGATTCTGGTGACTTTTTGTGCATTCTAACCTAAAACAGATGCCCACAAGTCTTCAGCGTAAATTATTATCTGAAAGTCTTCGTAGAAACGAAGATATACCCTTTTTTGCTTTAATCCTCGTTGTGAGCACCATAACCTCGTTGTGAGCAAGACAAGCGCAGTGCGTGTATGGTTTTAATATGTAATTCAAATGGTGAAAATATAATTTTCAATCTACCACAGCAATTAAAACGTTTTTGCACAGCAGCATTTCTTTGCAAGACGTTGTGCATACCCCAAAGGGAGGCATATTAGTTTTGAACTGTCCGTCTGTCAGTCCGTCAATCTGTCCGAAAACTTTAACATTAACTTCCTTATTAGTAAACGGATTTGATTCATATTTGAACACAACATCCCTTAGCACCTTACTACGGACCTGTATTTTTTACCTTGACCCCTGAATGGCCTTTAAACGGACATATGTTTGTTATATTTTTTCGATATGATTTTTTGGTACTATTTCTATGTTTATGATTAAAAATCCTTCGTATGAAAGCAAACTCAGATACGAGTCATTTATGACTTACAAAAACTACTCGTTTTTCCTCCTATCACAAAGCCATTTTACATATGTAATTGTATTGAATGTTTTAGCAGAGGGTCTTCTGGTAGTTAATTTCCTGTAGAATGCTATCTATTGTTTTTTATGTGATTGTTTTGTTCGCGCTGAGGAGGCTGTAGACGTTTCTGATATTGCGGGTAGTTTTAATGCAGTTTTATTGATGTCTGGTCGTTTTGCTGTAGATAAGTATTGCTCCTGCCCGGTCAGGTAGGCCACGAAAACTACAAAATATTGCAAAAAAAAATAATAAAACTTTCATTAGTGCATGTTTGTTTTAAAAACAACAATAATTATAAATGTTAATCAAGAAATAGAACCATAGAAACACTACAGGGCCACAATATAAAGCTATTGTTCTGAAGCTTGAAAAACAATAATTAAAAATTATTGACAATCTTATTTTCATGTTTATCACAAAAACAGGGTCTTTCAAAGAATTTGAAAGGCATGAATTCTATAAATGACAGAAAACCACACAGAAAACTAGAAAATGACCATTTAAATTTGTATAAGGAAATTAACCTGTGTATGGGTGTTTATAAAATATTAAAATTTGGTTTAGTAACGAGCTTTTTGTCCTGTCATTAGAGAAAATCTAATAGATATATTCACTTCGAAATTCCGTTGTTTTACCCCATAGCAAGAATTAATCTTAATCTTTGTTTTTGTATTTTTATGTTTTCTTGATAAGAAATTTATGTACGCATGAGTCAAAATTTTCATGTTATAATCATATTAAAAGAGCAGTATTTACGTATTTAACTTTCAATAAACTATCATTCTACGCAGTTTTGTATAGTACAATCCTCCATTTATGTCACATCCGGTAGAGTCGTCCTCGACGCTTATCGCTTAAATGACAGGGTCATCTGGATGCATGCAGCTTTAAATATGCCCATTTATTACCCTTCCAGATTTTTTCCGCCTTTTTGATTGGATATTGATCACCCGAAAGAAACCGATATTACCGAGCCAGACGGGTAATATACACATTAAATTTCCCCGATGGGAGCCCCACGTTGTAAACAACATGCGCCGTGCGATGCGCGCACGGTTTGATTTTACGCGATATAAATTCCGATTTACAAGCACTTTTAAACTGTCAAATGATAAATATTTACCAAAATAGAGTAATGATACATATTCTCGTCAGTATAGAAAACAAATATGACCTTGTGAAAGCTTGATATTAATTTCAAAAAAGTGCGTTCAACAAACTACTCCTTTTCTCTTGTTTACATCTGTTATGTTCGAAAGATAATACGTCATGTATTTATGTGACGTCATGTTATGGTGAAGGGGTATCCTAAAGGGAATCTTATTTCGACGTTTCATTTGAATTAGCAATGATTTATTTTAAAATCGTCTTAACTCGGCACGGGAAGGGTAATAAAATTATTATTTTTGGTTTTGGAGTGATATATGTGGATATATTACCTGCCAAGATAAAATATCACCCTCGCCTAACGCACCGCACTTTGGGGTCCAACGCACTTTGGGGTCAAAATCGAGAAATTGACCCCAAAGTGCGTTCATATGCTACATATCAACGCACTTTGGGTTCAAGAGGTCTTAAAGTGTCATCTGAGTTCTGCTTAAATACTGAGTACTGACTTATTTTCTATTTGCGACATTGGAATATTTGAGGTGGAGTTCAAAATGGCGGTCAATACTTTATGATGATTAAGTGATAAAAGTTTCATTAATTTCACCACTTGAAGTATCTAAAAATTGTGTTCATGTAACAAAATTACGGTGGCATAAAAGTGAAATTTGCATTTTATTGTTTTTAGTTTTGTATGTATATTTTATTTTAGTTTTGCATACATATTTTTTTTCAGGTTTGCATACATATTTTTTAGTTTTGCATTCATAAAATTATTTTATATTTGTTTTTCGTACATATTTTATTTTTGCTTTTCATACATATTTTAGCAAATCAAAACAGCCTTCAAATCTCATAACAGCCCATAGTTGAGTATAAAACTAGCACAGTTGTTTTGTCACATTTCGGCCCATTTCTGGAATCGGCCCAGTCGTTTTCGGCCGGGCAAGTCTGGTTTTGGCCGACCCTTTTCGGTCCATTTTTTATATTATATATATTTTAAATAATTATTGTTTTTTTATAATTATAAACTATTATATTATTGTCTATTTGTAAAGGGCTGTTGATTGGTGATCAGTTATTATTCCATGAATATGCACCACTCAACCCCACCCCTGAAAATTGGGAATAATGAATTCTTTAGCGCCAGGTTTGCCGGCTCAAGGTCGGGGTCACACCTACAGGTCAAAGGATTAAGATTGGGGTTTATTGTCCGATCCTTATCTCCGAAACCCCATGAAGGATTTTAAGGCACCTTGTGACAAATGTAAACCACATCGAGACCATATGCAGAACCTTTCTTTGAGTTACCGCGGACTATTTTTGATAAACGTCGGAATATCATTCGGCATATATATAAATATATATATACTAAAAAGCGTTGTTATTTTTGATACCTCCAAAAATGAAAATGTTGGTATTTGCAAATGGCATTTGCAAATGGGGTACTCTAATTTACAGATGGCGAAGTGTTTGAAAAATAGTATGTTTTCAAAAAAAAAACAAAATCATGTACGAATAACAAACAAAAACTATGTACGAAAAACAAAAAAAGTATCAAAAAAAAAAAAAAAAAAAAAAATACAAATCTCACTTTTATGCCACCGTTCAAAAATACTATAGTACAGAAATTGTGTATTCCTAGAATTAAAAGATGCTACGAAAATATCCCGTTCTGTCGGTCATTTACTTGATGGTGCCATATTGAGCCCCATTTTAAATATGTTGGGAATGAAATAAAATGCAGTTAATATTTTTTTCCATTTTTCCAAAGAGCTATAAATATACTCTATTGCAATGTTCTAGTGAAACATCAAGTGTTTCGATCGGACTATACATAGTGATTTTTACAAATACATTTTTAGGCTTATCAACAAACTTAAGGGTTTTTGTAAGCTCCGTAACAACCGTTCGCCAGAGGCTTTTTTATGGGAAATCTTACATACTTCTTTAGAAAGAGCAAACATGAATATCATAATGTTAAAATAATGGTATCAGAGAAATGTAAGATGCTTGTTACCTGAATAAAGTAGCGATAAATGTGAAATTATTTGTCATAAAAGAAGTCAAAACACTGTAGTATTTGACTTCCATATAAAATACTAATTCACTATAACTGTACTCATCATTGCCGAAAAGCAACAGATGAAACAGGTAATTGGCCAATGTGTAATTTTTGGATACTATAGAAGAACATCAAATAAAAAAGATTTTGAGAAAAACAAATAAAAGCATAATGGGTCTTTAAAACGTTATTTTTAACCCTCGGGGGATCGATACCCCATAATCCCCTCTATACCCCCAGTGAGAATTTTACATCATTCTGAAGCTCCGCTCTTAATGTGCGTTGATATTTTTAGTACTGCCTGTACGGACTACTACTTAAAGCCGGATCTACACCTAATCAAGTTTCTTATATGTCACATTTAGCTAAATAAATGGCTCTTTCAACATAATATATCAGGCACATTTTTTACTTAAATGTCTTACTAAGATTTGCCAGAATTTATACCTTTTTCTATGCTAAGACTATCATATTTCTATAACATGTGTAAATAAAAAACGGGAAAATAATGCATTTAGCGAAAAAACAATGGAGTTAATGAAAGGTGTACATTCTTTTAAAATAAATGGAAAATTTGAGAAAAATTATTTTAAGCTTAATAATTGATAGAAATTCTTTATTTGGTGATTTATTTACTTACTAATCAAGACCATTTAAATCCCAATTGATCCTACTTTAATGCAGAGCACATGTTTGTGTCTATTTAATACCTTGATTTTTTGTTTACCATTGGCTTTGACTACAATATATTATTTAAAACATAATGAACATTAATTTTCTATGACCCCAAAGT
Source organism: Ruditapes philippinarum (assembly GCF_026571515.1). Classification (NCBI taxonomy): domain Eukaryota; kingdom Metazoa; phylum Mollusca; class Bivalvia; order Venerida; family Veneridae; genus Ruditapes; species Ruditapes philippinarum. The sequence continues at coordinate 5,079 of NW_026851734.1, read as the reverse complement.
GCGGTCGTTTGCTTGATGTTAAAAAATGCATATGTACCAGTTTAACGCACTTTGGGGTCGAAATTGGACCCTAAAGTGCGTAACGCACTCTGGGGTCGGACCCAAAAGTACGTAACGCACTTTGGGTCGGACCCCAAAGTGCGTTTGACCCCAAAGTGCGGTGTTACAAGGCTTATTGCAACACTGGTATTCAATCCAATGTTTATTTGGCTGAAACAAAACAAAAACAAAAAAATACAAGAAAAACATGAGTTGCCTTAACTGAGATTTGAACTCAGGATATCTCTCTTCCTAAACGAGCGTGTAACCCCTCGACCACGGGGAAGTTATAAGATAACAGCCTGAAGAAAACCATTATTATTATAAATTAGGGTTTGTAACCCTTATTAATTTCGTTTAACACTGATGTAAATAATCATGGAGCTTAATATTGCATGTATATCTGTAAAGAAGTACACAATATTTGAAATCTTTGACTAATCGGGAAATACTTTTTTACCCGACCGAGAAGGCTTGAAATAATAATGCGCCTGTCATTTGACAATCTTTACGCAGTGATCTCCCCTTATTTATTTTCGGCGTTAGAGTACTTATAAAGGTCAGTAACCGCTTCGAGGAGTTCGGACTACAATGTACTTTCTGATTTTGCAAATAAGCATATCAGAGTCTGAAATTTCGCTACCATTATCTGTTTGGTCTAACGACCTAAACAAATAAAAATGTAGTTGCTATGGCTTAAATTTTTAATGTTTAAAGACATGAAGCTTTAAACATAACTTTTAATTCATGTAATATAGGTCATTTTTGATTTGGTTTCACGGCTCACCAAAACTGACATGTTCATGTGGCGACTTTCCAGTTTTACAAGTGCCACTTTAGGTATAAATAAAGGTACGAACGGGCACCTGAGTAGAACGACCGACACTCTTTACGGTAGTTAAAAAAACTTTCTCACATAAAAAATCGAAACATCGAAGTCACATGTGGTCTCGTACCTACTTCATGTAGTATATAAAACAGAACGCAGCCTCCAATATCCATAGCATTTGATTGACATTATGGGTATTATTAAAATATCATTTTATTTTCACACAAACACGCAAGCACACATATCCATGAACTCATGTTTTAAAGCATCTTTAAATGAAAGTCCAAGATAGGCGTAATATTACCAAAATTTCTTACTTGTATATGTAACAAGAACACCTTGTATAAACTACGTTACGTTATATTACAGGCCTTGTTCCCATATGGATTCTTCAAATTATCCGGTTTTTAATTTTTTGATTGCACGTTAAACTGCGGAATATCTTTGTTCATATGTAGATAATTTGATAATTTAAATACATGCAGTTAGTTTGGGACCCTGGCAGATGATTCATACCAAATATCATGTGGCAGAAAATTCTTTAAACTTTCCGTGATTTAAAAAATCCACTTGCATCAAAACCAGCGTTTTTTTCTCCAAACTCGATTATTTAAACAACATTTTGCAAGAAACATATATTTCCAACTTACACCTAACTTGTTGTTTGTTTTTTTATATTCATACTAGGTTTAATAAGTCATTTACATATTCGAACAAATAAATTAAATAAAAGAATAATCGCACATAACAGATGTTCATGAATTTCACAATTCGTTTTATAATCCGAAAAAATATACATAATTATTTCAAATGAAAAACAAAACAAAATTTTGAATGTTTTCCGTATCTCTCCCTAAAATATTAACATTTTATAGCCAAATATTAATTGCTCAACATTTAAAATTTTGCGCGACGTACTCTCAAATGTTCTTTTATGTTTTTTAATAATTATGTTTACATCAAACTGTAAGCATAATGATAAATTGCAAAACAGGTCCCAGGGTTCTTGTTTAAATTAATAAAATGTATAACTATGAGAAAGAAATTACTCGCATTATAATTCAAATTAAATTTTCATATATTTTATTTTAGAATTATTTCAAAGACAGAAATGGTGTGTGTACCGTATCTTTTTAAATAACAGTGTGCTCCGTACCATTTCAACATGACTTTATGAAAATATGCTAAAACATCACTGCATTCACTCGATACATTGGACATGGTAAATATATCAGATTTAACTTAGTAACTTAGTAACTCGTGGCCACGACAAAGTATCTCGTGGCCACGAGATAAATTAAACACACATATGTCACATTTGTGCCACCGTAAGAAAATATCATTATTGTGTTTTATATTTATTCTTATATCTTTTTCCAACACTTCTTGCCACAGACCTCTACCTATAACGGAAGTCATTCTAAAGTATCAATCGAACAGGCTGTTAGTGTTAAAATGATCAATAAAAATTCTGCCTATAGACCTTTTTACGACGCCGTCCGTTGCTATGAATAATTGACCGGAAGCAGTATTTTCTCGCGCATGCGCAATCTGCGTAGGGCAAAAAAGCGTTGCCCTACAATAGAAATGTAGTAGAAGTTCATTGATAATACCGAGTTAGTTTAAGGTAAAATTAGGAAATCATATAAAATAGCTTTTTACACAAGCATGAAAGATACATTTATAGCTTTGTGGCCAAATTGTCACAAAAAGGCACGGAAAAGACGATTGTTTAAGAATTCCCCCTTACAATCACGGACATAAAAATGAGATAATTGATGTAAAAAAATGTCCGTCGAAATATATATATAATCATATAAAGAAGTCAATTTAATTGTTGTTAAAATTGTTCTTATAAAACTAAAGAAATTGTATAAAATTTAAAATAGAGGTGTATTAATTATTATTCTGAAAATAAGTCGGAACACGTGATAATTAATGTATTTTTAGTTTTCAGCTTACCTAATATTATCCTTTATCCGATTTGACTGTGATGCCAAGCAGAAACTTTTTAAGACACATATATATATATTTAAATAATGTTTCAAACTCTTGATAGGTTAAGATGGGTTATGAAATAACACACATTTTATCCGGTTTCTCGTAAAACATTAAAATGCACACCACGTACAATATTTAATTGTCACTTCACAAAATTAATAAACAATTTCACCGTAGGGAACGTGTTACAGTATCGCGTTTTTCGGTTACAGTATAGAATTTTCAAGATGGAGGATAATTTATGGGAAGAGAGGTAGGTGATTTTTATTCGGGTCCATACTACTAGTAGTGTAGTTTCTAAAAGATGTTTTTGTGCTTTGCTTGTAAGGAACAGAATCCGGTATCTAGTCATATATTTCTTCAGACCCTGCACCGCAGATTTATCGCTATATTGTCTCATAAATATGCAGATTTGACGGTTTAAAAATTTGAATCGAGAGACCAACGCATTTTTCTCCCATTCCGACATTATTTAAGCATGCCTAGATAAAGTAAATCTACAAAACGTTAGTCCTTTATGTTTAGAAACGTTTAAAAAAGTAAATGATCAGTTAAATATGGAAGCCCTGGAGGGCCATTTTTTGTTATTGGTTATTTGTTTTTAGTTATTACTTAATTGTTATTTGTTATCTCTTACAAGTTACGAGTTTTAAACGCGGGAACAATCAACAACATGGACTCCGGCAGTGATGACGACTTCCAGGTAAAGGATTATTTTTTATCAGCTCTAGATTGTTTTTGCGCCTGATCGTTAAATCATTGTTGTTTTCTTCTGGCTTTTACTTCGTGACCAGATAGTTTCCAAAGACATTTGGGGACAATAGACCAATTTTACATACTCCTACAATGAACATGAAATTCATACTACATTGGTGCATAATTGTATTCTTTTCAGTTTGCGATATTCGTCTTTTGGTAGGTGTTTTGCGGTAAATAGTCAAACCCAAGTTTTTTGCATAATTTCCTCCCTTGTTTTTGGATCGCCATTTGTAATGTCAGGTGTGTATTATTTTGACGTGCAAAGCCTACATTCTGAGTTATAATTACGAGTAGAATTTAAGAGAATTTGGTGCTGGACTAGTAGATAATGTTATCTAAGTCTCTGACATAGCTTATGATTCATTTATGTTCATAAAAAACATGCTGACCATCAATTTGTCCACAGGCACTAGACACAATTAATTTACCTATATATCGTATAAGTACCTAATCTCACACCCAACCTATTCTCAAACCTTTCATTCATGTGCTGTTATTTTTTTACTAGAAGTAACTTTGATGTCCTGAACTTGTGTGCATAAAAGCTTTGTTTCTGACAGACATGTCTGCTGATGTCAAATGAAAACAGTGCATAGGAACAAATATTAACAAAAAATATTTTTATTACTTTGTGTAATTTCATTACAAATTGCTATTACCTTTGTAAGTCCTGTAAACACACCATAAGCTATTTTGTGAAAATGAATATTATAGACTAAAATATCTTAAAGCAGGTACTTTCATCCTGTAGGGTACTTCATTCTCATGTGATGTCATATAACAATCACTTCATTGGCTAAACTAAACAGTAGAATTTTAGAGATACTTGAAGGGGTTTGAGATTAGGTTCTTATTTTAGGAGGCCATGTTTTTTAAAACAGAGGGTTGTGCTTTTCCAAGATGGAAATAGAGCTTTTTTAATAGTTAAATTTCTGTCAAATTTTACAGAAATGTTACACAAAAATTAAATTTTACATATGTAAAGAATTTTTAGAAAGATATATTTTTATTTTAAATTTAAAAAACTTCCTTAACTTAAGGTTTGAGAACTGGGTTTGTCCACGATCGCCTATAAAAGTAGAAAATTTTTTTATATTGTATTATAGGCTATATGGTAAAGACTCAGAAAATTTTTCTAGCCTGCAACGCCCTGTATTATTAAAAATAGCACCTTTAAGGGTAAAAACTCAAGGCTTATTTATATTTTTTTTACAAACCATCATTGGGCCTAGGGCTCGCTGGGATAAATCTATGGCCAAAATTTAGTGACAAATCCCAATTTCAAGGCTTAAAATTGCTTTGTGAAAAGAAATTATTAAAAAATGGAATGAAGAAAAAAAGAATTTTATTTTACATTTTTTAAAATGCTTCTGCTACTGAATTATCAAACTTTTAAAAAAATTTTTTAATTTTTTTCCCTTATTTTGTTTTTAATTAATCAAACTTTATTT
>NW_026851733.1:0-25228 GCF_026571515.1 Ruditapes philippinarum | reverse complement strand
AAAAACGGGGCCAGTTGGCCCAATTTCCTATCAAAGAAATCAAAAACATTTAAAAATTTGTTTTATATTTTTACTGTTTTTAAGATACACTAATTATGTGAACTTATTCCCTTCCTCCCCATAAAATGGGGGCCAATCGCATCTTTTCATTCCCTTTAGGGAACTTTTCGTCCCCGCCATTTTTTAGAAAAATTTTCCCGTTTTAGGGAATTTAAGAGATAAATAAATTTAAAATAATAAAACCAAAATTTAAATTTAAATTTCAATAAATTTCCAATGCTATAAAAAAATCATTTTGAAATTAGAGTATATTTTTTCCCAATATTTTTTTACTTGTAGAAAAAAAAAAAAAACCGTCAAAATTTGATTTGTCAGATACATAAAACCCAAAAGAAAAAAATATTAGGGGCGCACCTTTTCCCCGGGTTTGACGGTTTTACCGATGCATTGTGGGAAAAGGGTGTTGGGCCCAAGTTTGGTATTTTTGGCTTTTCCCTTTTAAATTTGGAAATATAATTGGTGTAAACCCAATGGGAGTATCTCAAAAAGGTTTAAGCTTTGCAAAAAAACTTAACGGAAAGCCCCTTTATTCAGCTAATTTAAACCCGGTCTCGTGACCACCGTCCCAGTTTTTCCGGCACACCCAGGGAAAAACGTGGCTACAATTAAAAAAAGAAAAAATAATCACTTGACGTTTTTTTTTTAAATTTACATTTAAAAACGGGTTTTATCCAGGTTAATATACTGCACAGGGTTTTTGAAATTTCCCACCCACTTGTTTGAATTGATCATGATTTTTTGACCCTTGGAGGTAAAATTTCGAAAATAAAAAATTTTGCAATACTTTTTAACCTGTACAAAAAAACCCCGCTATTAAGAGAAAATTTTCCTTTCCCTATAATTTACAGTTTTTTTCCCCCCTTTAAATTACCCTTTTCACAATAAAACTTTAACAAGTCTCAAAACCCATTTTTCCCAATTTAACAACCAAAATTAAGGGTTTGTGTCCCCTAAAAAGGGGTGTTGCGGGTCAGGGGTTTGTACAGAAAGTTTTTACAAGATAAAAATTTTAAATTTTAATATGCATTATTCCAAATTTTGAGAACAAAAGGGAAACATATGTTTTTGATCTTAACCCGGGGTTTTGTTTTTTTAAAAGAAAAATATCTTTTTTTTGGGGCCGTATGATATTTGTTTTTAATCTTGGCCCCTTCCCGAAAAAATGTAAGGGCCCAAATTGCCATCCTTTCCCGGGTAATAACCGTCCCCGTATATATTTTCCCAGGGGTTTAACTTTTTTTGGGAAATTGACATTATCTCTGCTTTAAAAAAACCACACGCCCCCTGACATAAACTTTGTAACGTTTAAAACCGGGTTTTATCGCGACAAAATTTTTTATTGATATTTCTTCCGGGAAAAGCCTGTACACGTAAAACCCCAAAAATTACCCAGACGATTTTCCCAGCCCCCCTTTGTTTGTCATAACATCGTGTGATTTAGTTAAAAAATTTTTTATTTTGCCCCCTTACTTTATGGGGTTTTCCCTATGCACCGCAAAAATCTAACTACGGGGAAAAAACAGAGAACTATTAAAGGGCCCAAAAAAACATAGGGAAAATTTTTAAAGGCCTTCAATAGGTGAGATCTTTAAAATGTTTTAAGCCCAAAACATTTTTTAAATCGGGGAAAAAACCATTTATAAACTTTTAAATAGAGAAATCAACCTATATAGATTTTTTTTCCTTTTTTTTGGGGGGAGGGCAAGGGGGTCCGATTTTGGGTTTATGAAATTTGTAACAAACCCCCTAACCTTTTGCATTGAGGTGTCTCCCCCGACCTTTTTTTGGGACCCTAAACTGCCAGATGTTTCCCCCAATTTTTGCTATTTCCCCTTTCCTTTCAAAATAATAACCCGCCCATCGAAAACGTAAAAGGGAGATTGCCCCCCAAGCGTCCCCTTTTTGTATTTCTTTTTTTAGGGATTTACCTGACCCAACTACAGGGGCTTTCGTCACAACCTTTTAAAAAAGATAGAAAAAAGAACTTTGGGGGGAGTGGGGAAACCCGAATGGGGGGAGAGTTAAAACTAGAGGGGGAGATTTGAAAAAGTGGGAGGGTTTGAAACGAAGGTTGGGGAGAGAATAAAAACGAAGGTTGGAGAGGTAAACAAAGGTCGGGGGGGGGTTTAAAACTAAGGTTGGGAAAAAAGATTTTAAAAAGGGAAGGGTTTGGGAAAGAGAGTAGAGAGTGAAACGAAGGTTGGGGGAGAGGTGAAACGAAAGGTTTGGGGAGAAAGGGGAAGTTTTAGAAACGAAATTTTATGTTGAGGGGAGGGTGAAACGAAGGTATGAAGGCAGTGTGAAAACAAATGTTTGGGAGAGTGAAGCAAAGGTTGGGAGTGTAAAACGAAGGGTGCAGGAGTGTAAAACCCCAAATGGTGAAACGAGGGCTGGGGAGAGTAAACGAAGGTTGAGGAGAGTGGAAAATGAATATTGGGGGAGTGAAACAAAGGCTGGGGAGCTCGTGAAACGAAGGCTGGGAAGAGTGAAAAAAACGAAGGTTGAAGAGTGCTAAAACCGAAGGTTCAGGAGAGTGAAATGAATATTAGGCGAGAGTGAAACAAAGGCTGGGGAACGTGAAACGAAGACTGGGGAGAGTTTGAAACGGAGGTTGAAAGAGTGTAAAACGGAAGGTTGGAGAGAGTATAGGGACATAACTAATAGCAAAAAATAGACTTTATTAAAAATAGTTCATAAAAACCTTAGAATCAATAACAGGAATTTTTTTGATTTTGGACATTTGGAAGAGTGAAAAAAAAGGGTTTTGGGGAGAGTGAAACAAAATTTGGGGAGAGTGAAACAAAGGGTTGAAATTTAAAAAACAAAAGGTTCAGGAGTTTAAAAACATGGTTAAAAGCGGGGTTTGAACAAAGGTCGGGGAAAGGGGGAAAATAGGAGGTTTGGAAGAGTTATAGGGAACAAAACATAGCAAAAAGGGACTTATTCAAATAGTTCATACAATTGGGACCCAAAAACAAAAATTTTGTTTGATCCAAAAACATCCTTAATTTACTTTTTCCCTTTCCCCCTTTTTTTAAACCAAATTTCCCACCCTTAAAGGGCCAAATTTTCCTCTCGGAAAAACCCCTCGGCTATAATCAATCCTTATCCGAAGACTGACGGAAAGGGCCAAAAAGTTTCGATTGATAACGTATAAACCTATTAATTCATTTTAAGTACGTCAAGCTACGCTATTTCAATGTACACAGTAAAGATTTCTTAAAAGAAAGTTTAAAATCTTTTGCATAAGCATTATCTCAATTATTTCTGAATTATGGCATTTCTATGAATACACATATATAAAATTTAGCCTACATGTATGACCTAGGGTGATTTTATTTCATGTCGTCTTTCTTATCACTAAAGTGAACCATTAAATAACCTAGGTGACATTAATTTTGGTAACTGCCAAATATCTTTAACTTCCTCAATTCTTATTGACCTCATTTGACAATATATGAGAAAATAAGACCGCCTAATTTAGCTTTTTCTTTAAATAATTTGGAAGATATACAGCAGTTACCAAAACTAATAGAATAAAATCACCCTACGTTTTAAACATTTTTTTGGCTTAAATTTTATAATGTGTACTTTAAGGTGCAATAATTTTAGAAATTAAACGCGATTTTAATGCTTAAATATATAACAATACTTATTGGCCTATAAATACATAGATACTTGTCTTCTTGATACAACAATAAATATTGGCTTATATAACAATAGATATTGGCCTATAAAATAGATACTTGCCGATACAACAATAAATATTGGCTTATATAACAATAGATATTGGGCTATAAAATAGATACTTGCCGATACAACAATATATATTGGCTTAAATAAATATTGGGCCTACTAAGCTTATTGGCTTATAACAATAGATATTGGGCTAAAAATAGATACTTGCCGATACAACAATAAATATTGGCTTATATAACAATAGATATTGGGCTATAAAATAGATACTTGCCGATACAACAATATATATTGGCTTATATAACAATAGTATATTGGGCTATAAAATAGATACTTGCCGATACAACAATAAATATTGGCTTATATAACAATAAATATTGGCCTATAAAATAGATACTTGTCGATACAACAATAAATATTGGCTTATATAACAATAGATATTGGCCTATAAAATAGATACTTGCCGATACAACAATAAATATTGGCTTATATAACAATAGATATTGGGCTATAAAATAGATACTTGCCGATACAACAATAAATATTGGCTTATATAACAATAGATATTGGGCTAAAAAATAGATACTTGCCGATACAACAATAATATTGGCTTATATAACAATAAATATTAGCCTATAAAATAGATACTTGTCGATACAACATTAAATATTGGCTTATATAACAATAGATATTGGGCTATAAAATAGATACTTGCCGATACAACAATAAATATTGGCTTATATAACAATAGATATTGGCCTATAAAATAGATACTTGCCGATACAACAATAAATATTGGCTTATATAACAATAGATATTGGGCTATAAAATAGATACTTGCCGATACAACAATAAATATTGGCTTATATAACAATAGATATTGGGCTATAAAATAGATACTTGCCGATACAACAATAAATATTGGCTTATATAACAATAGATATTGGGCTATAAAATAGATACTTGCCGATACAACAATAAATATTGGCTTATATAACAATAGATATTGGCCTATAAAATAGATACTTGCCGATACAACAATAAATATTGGCTTATATAACAATAGATATTGGCCTATAAAATAGATACTTGCCGATACAACAATAAATATTGGCTTATATAACAATAGATATTGGGCTATAAAATAGATACTTGCCGATACAACAATAAATATTGGCTTATATAACAATAGATATTGGCCTATAAAATAGATACTTGCCGATACAACAATAAATATTGGCTTATATAACAATAGATATTGTCCTATAAAATAGATACTTGCCGATACAACAATAAATATTGGCTTATATAACAATAGATATTGGGCTATAAAATAGATACTTGCCAATACAACAATAATTATTGGCTTATATAACAATAGATATTGGCCAATAAAATAGATACTTGCCGATACAACAATAAATAATGGCTTATATAACAATAGATATTGGCCTATAAAATAGATACTTGCCGATACAACAATAAATATTGGCTTATATAACAATAGATATTGGGCTATAAAATAGATACTTGCCGATACAACAATAAATATTGGCTTATATAACAATAGATATTGGCCTATAAAATAGATACTTGCCGATACAACAATAAATATTGGCTTATATAACAATAGATATTGGGCTATAAAATAGATACTTGCCGATACAACAATAAATATTGGCTTATATCACAATAGATATTGGGCTATAAAATAGATACTTGCCGATACAACAATAAATACTGGCTCATGTTTAACAATCGTTAAAGGCCGATGTAGCAGTAGACATTGGAAGATAAAACAATAGATAATGACCGACATAACACAATAATTTTTAAAGAAATAATAATAGATATTGGCCTATAAATTAGATATTGGCCGACAATAGATAATGACCGACATAACACAATAATTTTTAACGAAATGATAATAGATATTGACCTATAAATTAGATATTGGCCGATATCACAATAAATATTGAATGGCACAAAATTTTTGGACGATACAACAATAGATATTGACCGATATAACAATAGATCTTTATCAATATAACAATAAATGTTAACCAAAATAATAATAAATCTCTTGTTATAGATATTATCCATTTTAACAATATAGATATTGGCCGATATTACAATAGACATTGGTTGATATAACAAAAGACATGCATTGGCCAATAGAACAATTGGCTCATATAACATTAAATATCGACCGACACAATAATAGATACTGGCCGAAAGAACAATTAATATCGGCTATTCAAACAATAGAAATTGGCTGATATTACAATAAATATTTATCGATATAGAAATTGGTTTGTTAAATGATGATAGAAACATATTAAACGATAAGACAATGTTTAGTTACCGGCCGATACATCAGTTAATCACAATATACATTGGCAAAAAACTCAAACAATTACTATTACAGCTCAAACAAGACTGAAAATCTTACATAATATAGAAAACTTACCTTTATTGCAAACAGGTGGTGCTGTCCATTGCACTGTTTGGCCACTCTTAACGCAGGTAACTACTTCCGGTCCAGTGATGTAATATCCGGTGTCACAAGTGTAGGTCAAGGTCGAATTAACAGTTTTACTATATACGCTGTTATGACTTCCATGGTCAACAATCGGTGCGTCGGTGCAATCTAAATTATATACATTTGAATGTTATTTATATGTATAATCGGTAAGAATAGTATCAAGTATGTAAATATGTGATTGAATAATTCTAATTGTGATGATGATGAAAAAAATAATAATAATAACCAATTTTGCCATGACCTGTTGATTGTGAGTATTTAAACATTTCTCAAAATTGTAAGTTTTTTTTTCTCAAAAGCTGTTTACGCATGTTTGCTTTTAATAGTTGCAGTCGAAAGTGTCTTGAACCTTTCAATGAAAGAAACATTTAAATCACTGAGCGACAGCAAAATATCTGAATGTCAAACTTATCATCATCAGCATTGTCGTTACGATTGCCATCATCATATCAACATCATCACTAATTGTATCTTCAATCATAATCACTATTTTTATCACCAATCATCATCATTTTCATCATCACTAATAAATTAATAATCAACATTTCAAGTATCATGAAACCTTATAGGGAATATAAATTGAAATCAACCAAATGTGTGCCTATTTTTCCTATAAGAAAAGGAATTTACATAAGTCACACTTGACCTGTTTTCCAATCTTGCACAATGTATATGCTAATTAGATATATACATGTATTTATGTTTAACAAATTGAAATAAATCTTGTTAAAGCTAATTTCAAAAGTGTGTAGATATCATAATTCTCATGGGCATAAACATCATCATCATCATCATCATCATCATCACCAACATCAATCAATCATCATTGTCATTCATCAACACGTTTATCGAAATGTTCATAACTTACTCGGCAGCGCATGTGGGCAGAAAGGATCCCTGATATGATTAGTCGCGTAATCCCAGCAATGATCTACCCAATCAGGTCCGTGATTATGGCTGCGTTTATCGGGTACCTGCAAAACTATAAATAGAGAAGAAACCCTTGCTGTATTAAGGTGTTTGTTTATAAATAGATGTATATAAATATGTATTCAACATTGTATTTCATTGTTTCTTAAAGTAATTTGAGCACCTTTATTATATGTATAAGCGTGGCTTTGTTAGGAGGATTTATATGATGTTTTAAAATGCTAGGAATGGCGTTCAGTCGAGTGTTCGAAAAAAAAATGTTAATAGAGCGAGTGATCTTCTTTGGAGAAAAATATTATTCCATATAAAATTTACCGTGCAGGAGCCTATATACATTTGTTTTGAGATTAGTACGTAAAGATAGATTTCAATTCGATATATAGGTAACCCGACAAAACAATGAAACATGGCAGACTCCGTTCCTTTTTGGGACTTTTTTTTTCTTCATTCATTTTGTTATCATGTGGTATTCTGATTGCCATAAAACAGGCAATGTACGGCGAGAATAGCCGACAAATTTTTTTCCTCATTATATATTTAAGAAGGTCATATTCCAATCGGAACACATCTCTGCTATTATCAATGAAGTAGATTTTATTCCAATCGGAACATATTAATTATGATAACCTTATCCGAAGACTGACGGAAATTGCCAACAATTTTCTATTGGATATATTCGTATCCGAAGTTTGACGGAAAGGACCGAGAATATGCGATTGGTCATATTCATTACCTCAAACTCAGTTACAAAATTACTAAATTTGTCTGCTGTTGATTTTTGAAAAATATAAAAAGTTGGGGAGGGTGTTAGTAGATATTAAGAATACTGTCCATACTGTAGGATTTTGGGATATTGTACGGTTTCAAGTTTACAATGACCGGATCACAAATTCTATAAATTTGCTAGATTTTTATTATTTTACTTTTCCTTCTCAGGAATTTCTGAACAAAGATTGCATTGCATCATTTGACTTGGGTAATATTGATGATAATAGTTGAAGACAGTATTATTCTCAACAAGGATTTTGGAATCCAGAATATGACTAAAAAGTGACTACTTTCTACGAACTAAAACGGACAATATTTTTGAGTGTGCCGAGGACGTAGCCTGCGATATCATAAAAACGGTGTATGGTGAGACTTAACCTTCCCGGATAAACAAAACCAAAACTCATTGGGAACACCAGGTCGACCATCAATGAACATCTCGGATATAATACAGAAATAAAGTAGTTCCATCACGTTATTTTTGACTTCGAAAAAAGGATTTAATCTGTATAATATGTTACGACTGTTTTCATTGACCTCCAGCAGAAAATTAAGTGTACTTCGGTAATATAACAATGAAACATATGTATGTCAAATATAAGAACCAGTTTAAGATTGCCCATTTACATACAATTATAACCAAGTCCGAACTATCTCAACAGGTAAATAGGTTTTGTATTTTTTTCAGAACATGAATATGAAGAATGCAAAATGACATTCATATATATATCTTTTTTTTTCAAGACGAAACTGGTTTTAAATGATTAAGTGTAAGTGTGGTCGCAATACCGTATCAATTCTTATTAATACCAGAGTGTTCAAGGTTCTTATCCGAAGTTGGACGGAAAGGGCCGAGAAGTTGCGATTGTTAGGACCTACCGAATGTTTGTGATTAAAATTTTGACTTCACTACCATTAAACTTTACTTCTACAAACTTTTTTTTCTACGATACGATTCAAACTGACCTTATGATTTGTCTCAAACATAGTAGTAAAATAGATCCGTAATTCGAGACAAGGTTTGGCAAATATTGTAATTCCTTTAATTTTCTATTCTTCTTCTTCTTTTTTATTCTTCTTCTTCTTCTTCTTCTTCTTCTTCTTATTATTATTATTATTATTATTATTATTATTATTATTATCATTATTATTTAAGAGTAAGAATGCTAGGAAAATAGTGCAAGAAGGACCATCAAGTTAAAAAGAAAAGAAAAAAGAATCATACCTTTCGATGCAACAAAAGCATTGCTCGCGACGAGAAAAACCAAAATCCTGATCATTTTCCTGTTTGGCTAGAACCTGTCGTCTGCTGTTGACTACCGTCTGCTTCTAACTGTCTGTCACAGAAAAAGTAGTCCGCGCTGCTTCTAACTGTCTGTCACAGAAAAAGTAGACCGCGCACACTCGTAGACCACGGCGTAGAGAAGTTGAAAATTAAACCTAGTTTACGTCGAGAGGGCAAAATGTTATCTTAAGTGTCTAAATCTGAATTAATATGTCGTCTGCTAGAGTTGCACTTATTTCACACAGATCTTGTCTTATACATGTATATAAAACCAATGACGTGTCAGCCGAAAAGACGCACGCCAAAGGTGCGTACGTCTTTACAGAACGCATGTCACGCCAAAAACATATTCATTTGCTATATACATGGACTTTTGCTTCTTTATGGTAATATTATAGTGAAATAGCATTTTATTTTGTATGGAAGTCAAATTACCACTTTGTTTACATTTTGCTACCTTTACGACACATAACTTTATATTCTTTGATCATAACGAAGGTAGCTTATTAAGACAATACATCAAAGCATGAAACATAACGTATATAATGCTAAATCTTATTTTCAACAAGGCCTTCAATAAACATAAAATGCAGAATCCCTAAAGAAAACCCAACATGACAAAACTGAAAAAGACTCAGTTGATTGAGCCTGAACATGAACGGTACTGAAACGGGCAAGTAACCTCCACGCTCCCTAGCACCGACTTAAGCAGAATTCAACAATTAATTACAAAATGGTGAAATTTGATTTAAGAAACGTCTGCAGATGTGTTCATACGGCGGTTATCATGGAACCTTCAATGTGACACAGTAGTGCCATTCAATGAAAAGCAAGTAAAAGAATACTTGTGCCCCTAAACAAGAAACAATAGGCGGAACAAAAAAAATGGAATTTTGAAAGGGGATCTGAGCTTATGAAGCCTGCATATCTCAAACAAGACGTCAAAATACAAATTTAAAAAACAAATAAACATATTACAAGTAATTATAAAGATCATTCAGTGAATCTTATTTAATAAAGAAGACAGACACAATTATATACAGGTACATGTATATTGACAGACAGAAGTATGTATACGTATATTGACAGATAAATTACAGTAGACATTTGAAATGTGATTTAATTGATTTAAAGGAACTCCACTGAGGTTCATCAGCCTTAAAACATAAAATTTTAATTTTTCAATTGGGGCACCTAAAACAGAAATATATGCAAAAGATAATCAAGAAATATACCCAGAAATACACTGAAAATCATATGTTTGTGTTATTCTCAGTCCGATTCAAGTGCAACGCTTTTCAATTTAAGGTCATTTTTGAAAATTAAAACAATTTTTCTGGAAAAACGAAGCGAGCTCATGATCTGAAAGTTTGCACATAAATTGTTGGTATAGACCTACTTGAGATGGAGTAATAATCTCAAAAGATTTTTTTCCAGTCCCGTCATGTCAAAAAATCTCAGTGGGGTCCCTTTATTTATCCCTTTCACTGCCATAGGGACGGCTTATGCCGTCCCTGTTATTTTCGGTGTATTTCTATAATAATAATGAATTAATAATAATAATAATGAAAATAATAATAAATATAAAAAAATATATACCATCGACACTAATTATTATTATACTAACAGATTTGGAAACATATATAATTATTATAATACAAATAACAAATAATAATAATTATATTAATTGATATTATAGTAATTTCTTAGAAAACTCCCTGGCAAATAGGTGATCAATAAAACAATAACCCTCTGGCAGCGAAAGGGATAAGACTTGCTGAATTATAGTAAAATAACAAGCTCGCCATCTGGCCTTTTCGCTTAATAGCGGACAGGTTATTGAACGTTATCTTTTACTCTACATGGCCATAGACGTTCGTCTAAATTTAAGCTGTTTTCTGTTTTAATTTCACCATAAGTATGTTTTTGACATTTTGGTAGAAAAGGAATGCGAGCAAATGTTGTGTTTGATAAAGTGAATTTCAATTTTTGTATTGGTGGTTCTTCCACTTCATACCATATTTTAGAGTAACAAATGTGACGCTAGAAAGTTTTCTTAAAAGATGCACGACCCCTACTTTTCTCATCATTTTATATTAGTTTTGTCATAACTCTTTAAAATGAGACTTAAATGTGTCTAGCTGTGTTTTGTAGCTCTGAAAAATGTCAGTTTTATAGAATACTATTTAGCGGTTTATGGCCTCGAAGAATTTTCTTGTCTCGTGTCGACGTACGAGATGCGAACCAGACGCGAGATTCTGGCGAGACGCGAAACGATAAAAGAGAGAAAATAGCAATGCAAAACGGCAAGATTGAAAATGTCACAGGCTCGGTTTGATGGAGCCTGTTCATTGACGGTACTATCAAGTGCAAACTTCCGTCCGAGCCTGCTAGCACCGGCTTCAGCAGAATTTTAACATAAAAATGGTGAAGTTTTGAATTTAGAAACATCCGATGATCGTTAGATTTCCTCCGATTACGGTGTTCCGTTTGGACATAAGTAAAATTTGTTCGCTATGCACGATATTTCAATGGTGAAAGTACGATGGACCGATGCTGAAAACACGACGACGCAATGATGAAACAACATGGCACGATGGTGAAATCACGATGATGACAATAATATCGCGGTTTCATCATCATTCCATCGCAGTTTCATCATCGTACCATCGTATTTTCCCCAATCGTAGCATTGTGTTTTCAAAATCGTGCCATCACGCTTTCACCATTGTACAATCGTGACCGGGATTCCGTATGTTTCAATGTACGCCTTCAGATTCAACTAAAGCAATTTCTTCAATTTGAAATATCAGAATTATTAGTTCCACTGCAGGTTTTAAGTTTAAGATTTCATAAAAAGGGAGTAGGAAACCTTTTGAAAATTACACTTGTCATGAGATAAAACGGCGAATTTCGATTCTTAAAAAAATTCTACCGGCAAATAATTTATAGAAGATGATATGAGACAAATGTATTTTCTTGTCCCTTAAAAGAACATGATCTCGATACCCGGGGTGGTCAACTAAATTTACGAATCAGTCTTTCGGATGAGATTATAAATCTTAATTTCAAAGCCGTCTACAAGAAACATTATTATCTTTTTAACAGAAACAATAATTCAAGTTCAAATGTCATAAATATTGTGCGTGTTGTTGAAAGATCGTGTGTAAGGGTCAAAGAGGGGATGGGAGGAGTTCGGTCCTGAAAGTTTTACAATCAACTGGTATATTACACAGTCATGAATTCAATAGCTCAAAATGCTCAAGTAAACGAGATGAATGTTTTACTCAAACAGAGCACCGTAAATTCATTACTTAACTGATTAAACAGCTGAATTTTCGAACTGAAACAAAACGCTAAATAACCTTCCTTGATAATGTATAGTGTAATGATTATACATAGTTACTCCCCTTTGTTGAATTATCGCCATTGATACTGGCTTTATATTGGGGACAATTTCTCTTAAACACGCGTAATTTTTGCCTTTGGGACGGCAACGGACAAGGCGTCTTTTCAGAGCACAAATGTCCTCGTTTTTTAATTTGGAAATTCACACGACACCAGCCAGCAACTTTCTTCCTCCCGGAATCTTCCGAGACGAAGGACCATGTCCTCCGTTAAACATGTTCTATTAATATCATTTATGTTTTTTCGTGTAAATTGGAACAATTTACTATATTTGTTGGCAGTTTTGGACAGTTCTAAGACGTTAAACCAATCTATCAGCCTTTACAAAATGTCATCAAAAGCTGCTGTGTTCCGTTTCTATATTTTTTCCATCTGTTATTAAAGAAGTATTCATGATAACTGGCAGCGGGCATAATCGAGTTCATGAAGCGATTTATGGCCATGTGAAAATAGAGAATATGTTGACGAAACTAGAATGTTTAGGCGCGTTATTCGTTGTAACATATCATAAAATCTAAATTTGTTTTGGTCTAATGTTTTCTGATACAAAGTTATTATTCATGCAGTAATGTTATTAGGTCTTCTTGTACTATTTTAAATATGTATTAACATAGATTAGTGTTCTTTAAGTATACAGTTGGTACTGTGGTAGTTAGGACCCTAAATGTTTAATTTCTTTTGATTAATCGCAATTATAATTGAGTTATTTAATAATTAGATAATTCAGTTATTCTGTTCAAGAATATCAATACATTCTCTCGCATTGTTTAGGTCTCCTGGGATGTTTAGCATCAGTCATTTGTCATGTTTCAATCGTGAAATCATTTTTTTCCAATTTTATAAAAATGTTTGTATCTTGAAAGTGTTATAATTGGTTTTGTAAAGTGTTTGTTTCATAAGTTCTTACAAAATTTCATTTTTCCATCACTGAAATGTCAATATATTTCAGTTTACGAATTGTTTTTAAACTATCAAGACATTGTTATAAGGTGTAACTTCGGAAAACCGAACCCCATGTGGGAGCTAGCAAAAAAGCTCGTTATTTGGAAGTTTCCTATTCGGAACGTTTGGAATTATCTAATCAAATGTGTTAATAAGAAATGCTGCATGATTAAATCTATAAAGCTGAATTAATTCAAAACATGGCAAATTTTTAACTTATTAAAAAAAAGAAATTGAGATAAACTTAATTTTTAAAAATTTTTTCATTATCTATATTATTGTTATCTATACTGATTTGTTTGATACAAAAGCATAATGTTTTGTGTCACATTTTATCTTTTAGTATATTTCATGAAGTAATATTTTCTAGCTTACTTACTGTAATCTTTTCGTTTTTTTATCATAAGTGCTTCAAAGGTTGTGATTCTAGTAGGTGTCAAGATACTGAGAGTAATGGCTAATTGGTAGAGTACTGATATTTTGAAGGTTTTATAATCCAAGGTTAATAATATTCGTTCACATGCTTTTATCAATTTCTGGATTTTGTGGAACTAATTTGACTTTGGGTCATGGTAATTTTTCTGCTATTTTACTTAAAATCATTAACGTTATTATTAAAGAGGTATGACCCTACTATTTTAAGGACACACTGCATGTTTGTGTTCAACCGCTTTTAACAGTTTTGGACCACTACCTTTCCTCTTTTGATTACATCTACGGACCAGTGGGAGACTCTATTGATGGATAGTTCTTAAAAGCCCTTGGGACAAATTGTCTTAAATGTGTCCTCTGCCTTGCCTTCGTCGGGCCCGTTATAGTGATTTTCTTGTTTGCCTCTGTCTTCTTTAGGAACTTGAGTTACCTTTTGTTTGGTTATTGGGTTTACTTTTGTAATGTTTCTACATGATCATTTTTTAGTGTCTTTTAGCTTATTTACAACCTTTTGTAACGATGAAACACTTGTTACACTTTTTTCATTTGGGGCGGGGATTGTTTTATTTACACTGTCTCGTTTTATAGGAACATGGTGGGCTAAAGAGCGAGGTTTGTGGCACAATTAACCGGTTTAAGCTCCCCAAGCAGTCATTATTCATGGCTGCTGACCGTTCCAGGCGCGCCCCTCTGTGTTCTCAGATGTTATGTCTATGTTGTTTCATACTGATATTAAGGTGACACTTTTGATTGTGTCCCTTTTGTTTTTCTCGTCTACGGTAAGTATCTTTCCCGCATAAACCTCTAGTGTTTTATTTCTTTGATTAACCCCGCCCCCTTTTCCTCGGTTCTCCTGTCCCTTCCCTTTTGTGGGCCTTATTGTTCTTTTTTTGAATTCCCTAATCAGTACAAATTATTTATCAAATTTTAATGATTAACGCTGTCCGTGCTCTGTCTTTGCCGTCTGCCCTGTTTTTTGTTTGGGTCCACCTTGGCTCCTTGCCACTGGTTCTTGTTGTTCGGGATTCATATGGGGGTTGCGTTCATTGAACGCCGGCCTTCCTTGTTGATCTTGTTTATCAATATTTTGATTTAAATCTAAATTTTGAGGGCAGAAATTGTTGAAATTCAGAATAGTAGAAGTTTCTTTATTAGAGGTATTTATAACATAGAAAACAGAAGAGGAAAATTGGGACCCCTGAAAAAAATGTTCGGATTTCGGAAGTTTTCCCCGGAATTTAGATGTTCAATTTCAAAGTTCATACTGTAATGTGAATATTTAAGAACATTTTTGGTTGTGAAAAAACTTTAGTCCTTATATTTAAGAAATGTTCAACTACTGATTGATCTTTTTTAGAACCTCCTTCTTGTTTAAATTGGAATTTTCAACTGTTACTTTTTTCTACTTTTATCAAATGTTGTGAACGTATTATTTATATAATGTATTTGTATAAATGAAGTCACTTTCTTGAGACTGATATAATAATAAAATATTGTTGAATTTGCATTGACTTGACTTGCAATTCGTATTTTAAACCCTTCATTTGTCACAGTAAAAATAATTCCGAAATTATTGTACAAGTTGAATAACTTAAATTCATTTTGGTAGGAGCTTCTTGCGAGAGTTATTTTTTCAGGTATTTAATTTTTTTAGGCTAAATAAAAGCAATGTTATAGATGAAATACCAAAAACAAGTTATCACGCAATTTTTTCTGTAATGAAGGAAACCTCAATCGTCAGCCTTTTTCATGTCTTCCCCATATACATGTTTAGAGCAATAGAAAGAACAGCCACTGTGGACGCGACCTCTTGATGACCTACATTACTTCCCGCGCTTGCAGTGTACTCCTATTAGCTAGCTGTGTTGCTGATGTTAAAAGGAAATGCTATCTAACACCAGAGTGTGCACTGTTTTGATTTTGATTCCAATTTGATACTATAAATAAGGTCTTCATTCTGGACAGGTGTAATAACCTAGCAAAACACCAAATCTGTTTTTAAAGGGACTCCACTGAGGTTTAAAAGCCTAAAACATAAACGATTTGAATTTCTTACATAAATGAGGCAAGGGCCTTTAGAGCAGAAATAACATGGCAAAGCTAGTTAAGAAATATACTTTTTGAAATATATTGAACAATCGTATTTTTATGCTTTTCGTAGCCCGATTTGAGTGAAAAAGTGTTAAACGTTTTTTCAACTTTGGGTCATATTTATACAATTTGAATAATTTTTCTTGGAAAAAACGAAGTGGCGCAAAATGCAGCTGAAATTTCGCAGAAAGATTAGTGCTAAACTACATGAAATGGATTATTTAATCTGGATTTTTTCTTTCAGTCGCCATTATGTCAAAAAAAACATCAGTGGAGTTCCCTTATAAAAAAGAGTAAGTTGTAAAAGAAATAACTGTCTGGTACATTGTATGTTTATGTGTTAAGAACATCGTGATTTTAATTGGGTAGCATAATTATACATTCTATTTCAAACACAATCTGCAAGAAACATATTGTGAAAGGCAATACTTCGGACCTTTTGTCTATTTCCATTTTTGTGTGGTAAGTCCATATCATGGAACCTTCAATAACAATAACAAAACTTTACAGGTTCCAAAGAGGGTCATTGACCGTCTCAATAACAAAGGTTGGCTGGAATAAGCTGGACGTCCGCCATATGACCTATCAGTGTCGGTATTACTTAAAATCAATTATCAATCAAACAGACACATAAATAAAGTGGCTGTAGCTCTTGAATTGAAATTAAGAAAAAAAATTTTGTGTTTAACCATAGATCACCAGGAAGACAATCCATTATTGTTATATTTTTTCATACGACTTGTTATTGTTTGACAATATTGGAAACCTGATAACCATTTCTATATTCAATACGTTTGTCGTAATTCATCAGATTCGCGAAGTAAATCATAGCGTATTTCATAAGTATGGCTAACGGTATACATGTACATCATTTTGTTACCAACTTAAGACTCTAGTTTTCAATTGAACGTTTGTAAGTTCGATCTAATAAAACGTTGTTTTTTTTTGTTTTTTTTTGTTTGTTGTTGTTTTTATAATCATATTTTGCGAAACTTGGCTACTAAGCTTTGTGGTTGGATGCGAATCACACATTGTACGAGTTACAAATTGATATTATGAAAAATTTACATATAACATCTATAGATCAAAAGTTATGTTTTCTTGGAGTAAAAAAAAAACACTGGAAATAAAAGAAAATATTCATGCTAACCGTCTGCTTAATAATCAAAAAAACATAAAGTAATGAAAAACAGTTTTGTTGAGGATTCGAACGTTGCCAACTCACAATTAGAACATCGGGACGATAGTATTGAATAGATGTTTGTGTGTGTTTTATTTAAGTTTATTTTTCTGGGCAGCCATATGCCCCATACTGTCCTGCTTTCCGTTACGGTCGCTGTTCGTAGAGGCCGCTACATAGATTAATCGCCTCTATTCGTCGCTGATCGTTGAGCGTACATCTGTCTGTCCTCAAAAAAGGATATTCTCCGCTGACATCAGATTCTTCGCATCGTTGAACGCAGAAAGACAAAAGGTAGAAAGAGCACCTGCTTCAGGAAGGAGCAACATTTTTTGAGACCAACCTCCGCCGTTAGTTAGGCCACACCAGAAAAATGATAAAAACTATGTCTAACTCTGGTGCTCCGGGGGAGTGCCGCCGCAAAGGTATGCGGGTAAGAATAGAGTAGAGAACTCTCAATTTTAAAATTTAATTTTTAAAATCTTAATAAATTCGGAAACTACCAAAATCAATATTGCCAAAAAATTACAGTCAACTTCGTTACTCGAAGTCATGGGCCCGCAAAAAATATAGATAAGAAATGTCGAGATAAACTATTGGGGTTTAAATAAGGGAGAAACTGTTTTTACAAAAACTACCTTATTCAAATAAACTATAATCCCATGTCTTGTTTCTGGGCCCTAGTCAATATTTAAAAAAGTAAATTAGCGGATGTTTCCCACGGAAAGGGGTCTGTGATAAAAAAATAGTATTTTAACCTTAAAATGTAAACCCCAATATGTGAAACATTTTTTCGGTGGTTGTTTCGGATACCTCCTATTATTTATGGGTTTTTTCTCCGCTGATTATTTGGGGGTGATTTTTGTAAAAACAATTTACAAAATAGGTTTCTATCTTTCACTTTTTAATTTAATTTAAAATCAAATGAATTGTACAGGTTCAAATATTAATAAAGAATTAAAATTCATCATTTTTACATAATTCAATTAACACTTAATAGATTAATTTTTTAAAAAACAGTAAACTTGTTAAAACATAATCATCTTTATGACACCCGCTATTAGCAATTATCGTCTATTTGTGTTTTCACACGTCTGAAGGGGTAGATGAAAGAAAAATATTAGTCGAATAAAAAAGGGTAATAGTGTAAATAACTGTTGGGGGTGAAATTTTTCATCGGATCTGAAAATATCAAATAAAAAAACGAGTAAAAAATATTTCAATAAAAATAAAAAGGAAAAAAATCGGGGCTTTCAAAATTTTTACCGAATAAAAATATCAGAAAAGCGATGTCGAGATAACGATAGTTGACTGATTATTTTTTAATCATACTTAATCATAAAATTTAATACTCAGGACATTTTTAAGCTCCTCTTTTCAAAATAAAATAATCAATTAAGATATTAATAAATACTTTTTAATATTAAATATTTTTTTACTGAAATTAAAACCACCGGCACGTCAGGGGCTTTGGATTTTTTTTAAGCGAGGAAACTATAGTGCTTACAAAAACGTGGTGGTTCTATAGGTACCACCTTTGTCTGAAAAAATGCAAGAATGGTAACCCGAGTCTTCCGCCCCCCGTAAACTATAAAATAACATATGTCCTTTTCTGGTTTGTGCAACGTAAAACCCAAAATTTAAAGAAATAAAGAAAAAAAAAAAAATCTAATTAAAATGTTTAATTTTGGCGAATAAAAGCATCTCCTTTTAAAGAAAAGAGAATTGGTCAAAATGTTTTTAGAATTTTGGCTAAAAAATAATGTTTCTTAAAAAATTTGTAAAAACTTTGTTTTTTTAAATTCAAAAATATATTTAATACATAAATAAGAAACCTTTTTTATTTCATTATGATACTGGAAGTTTGTTTAATTTTACGCTTTGTTTTATAATATACATTGTTAATTGTTTTAAATTTTGTTGTACAGAACGGAACGAAAGAAATAATTTATTTGAGGGGGAAAGTTTAAACAAGGTGACTTTTTGGTAATTAATGTGTAAAAATATTATATCAATTTTAAATTTTTAAAATGGGTTTTAATCAAAATTTTAAAATTTCATGTGGGGAAAGTGGATATTATCAAATAGGAAAATTTATAAGTTTTTAACCAAGTAAAAAATTTATATATTATATAAATGTTTTTTTGAAATTTTTTGACAATTTAATTTTCAAGTTTTCTAGAAATCAGGGAAAATTTTTAAAACCTTCCCCCACGCAAAACAAAAATAAATTTGTTACGATATACAAAAAACAAAACACGCACGGGGACGCGCCGCCCCACCGGCAGGGCACAAAACCCCCCTATCAAAAGAAGACTTTTTAAAAATTTAATGTACGAATGGGAAAAACAGTAAGAACAAAAAATACACATAAAAGATTTTGCTTTTCCTTGGTGCAAAATTGAAATTTTTTCCCGTGGGAAAATTACTATACAATTTTTTACAAACCCATTTCCCGTTCGAGCACGAAAATCATGATTTTCATTCATAGCAAATTTTTAGGGCGGGGTTTTAAAAAAAATTACAATTCATTTCGAAATGCGTTTAAATTAAAAAGGAAAAAAAATATATTTTGGTAAAGATATTTACTTTTTGGGTTCCCCAATTATTAATAATTCAAGGAATGCCCAAAATGGTTTCCCATTTTTAATCAAATTTTTTGGGTCTTTTATTCAGTTAAATAAAAAATTTTTATTTCATTTGCCCTGGGGTTTTACACAAAATAGAGCCGGAAGGGGTTTTAAATTTTTCTTTGGGAATGGGTTTTATCATTTGGAAATTTAATTTTACTTTTTTTAACCCGAAAGAAGTGCGCTTTACATGGAATTATATCCCGGTGGGGGTTAAAAAGTTATCCCAAATTGTTTTGTTTTTTTGGGTTTTTTTTGACAAAGTTTTTTTGCATATTTTTTTTGCGCCTCCCATGGTATAATTTTTTAACAGCAAATAAAATTGAAGTTTTTTAAATATTAAAACAACTTTGGCCTATGTATTTCTAAATTTGAGGGCATTTTTTAAAATAAAATTTAAGTAAAAATTTTCGATGTTTTAAAAACCCCATAATGTGCTATTTTATTTTGGGGGCGAGATTTGTCAGCTGTATTCGGTCTTTAGGGGCGGGGAAATTTTCCTTAAATTTAAGGATATTTGGATTTTGGGAAATTTTGATTTAAAAGCTTATTTTCTTTTTTCCCTTAAAAAATGGGCAGACGAGTAAATAATAAAACCGGTAAACCTGGGTATTTAATGGGCAGAGATTAATTTAGTTGCTGGGGGGGTTAAAATGACTGGCCCCAACGGGCTACTTAAATTGGGGAAATTTTAGGGTTTTCCGTGCAAAAATGAAAAGGGGGAAAGTCGGAAAATTTTTGGGGAGTAGGGAAAAATTTAATTCCTAAAACCCAATGTGTTTTTTTTAAATATATGGTAATTTGCCCTTTGGGTTTTGAAGCCTAAGTTTCGGCACCAACCCGGGAAAAAAATGGTAAACAAGGGTAGGCTTGACCATTTTTTTTTAAAAAATTTAAAAAAGTTTAGAGGCGTTGGTTAAGCCAAAGGTAAAAAATTTCCCAGTTGAATCTAGGATTTGTTTAAAAAAGGGAAGGCCCTTTTTAAAATATATTTGTTTGTAAAAAAATGAGATAAATTTTTAAACGAGTATTTCAAAGGTTTATTTGGAAAAGAAGTTTTTCCAAAAATTTTTACTTTTCCGGGATTTTAAGAAAATTTAATAGGGTAGGCCCAATTTTCAATATGGGATATATCTAGGAGTACTTTTTCGGTCTTAGTAATTTTGGAAAAAAATTTGGGTGTGAACTTGCTCCCCAATACCCAAGTTTTTCGAAGCCCATATTTCATTTCCCTTTATTTTAAGTATGGGTAGGACATTTATGATAAAATAATTTCAACTGAAAGGTCAAGGGAAAAATAAAAAAAAGGTTACTGATTCTCTTAAAATTAAGGGGCATGGCTTTATTAGTTTGGGCAAAACTAGTTTTTTCTAAAAAATTAAAAAATCCAGACTTGAAAAAAACAACACCTAGATATTTAAAATTTCTTTAACTTTTTAAATGGGTTTTGAATTTTTTTTAAACTGTATTTACTCGGTTTTTTTTTGGGTTCCAAAACTTCACTTTATTTTTTAAAAATTTAAATTTTTTAACCTTCCCTTTTGACATTTAATTAAAAAAAGGTTAAAATTCAAAAACCCATGAAAGGTGGACTCATTACCCAAAAATATTAACCGTTTTCGCCCTGCATAGAGATAATAATTTTTAAAAAAGTAAAGGGCATTTTACGTAAAATCAATGATAATCGTTATTATCTCGACCCCAGGAAAAATCGGGTTCGCAGGTTTATGGGGAAGAGGCGGTGAAAAATTTTTCCCTTGTGTCCCCCCGTAATGGGAAAAAAGGGGGTTTAAAAACCCGTTTTTAATTCGAATACTATTTTTAAATAACTTTTATACCCCGTTCCCGGGACAATTTTGCAAAACCCCGCTCCCCAAAACTGAGTCGAAGGAGTTTGAGAATCTAAAAAAGAGAAAAATTTTTTTGCCCTTTAAATTTTTCAAAAAGGAAATGGGGGGAAAAAGGATTTTTAACCCAAATGGCCTGGTTTTTTCAGAGGTTATTATCGGCGAAAAATTATTTTTTTCATTTTTTAAAGGCTGGGGAAAATTTCCCGAGACGTTAATTTTTGGGTTGGGGGCCCTGAAATTTTAGCGGGTTTAAGCTTAGTTTTTTAAATTTTTTTAAAAATAGGTTTTTTACACCCAATTTTAACCACAAATAAGGAAATTCCCTGAATCAAATTATAAAAAAAATTTTAAAAAGTTTGGGGCCCAAAACCCGCTGGGTTATTTTTTAAAGTCTCATTATGTGTTATAAAACGGGGAAAGAGTTTTACCATTTTTTAAATTTTTGGGGCAAAAATTTTTTAAATATTTAAAATTCAGAAATTGGTCTTTTTAAAGGCATTATTCGATAATAAGGGGTTTTTTTAAAAGGGGGCATTTTTCTAATTTCGGGAAGGGGGCAAATTAAATTTTTTTAAAAATATAAAAAAATTCGGAAACAGTCGGAGTTTTTCAGTTTTCTAGGTGTAAGGCTATTTAAAAATTTCAATGTCCCGGGGGTTTTTGTGAGCTTTATTGCACGCAATTTTTTGTTTTTTTTTTGTAAAATTTTGTTTGTTTTTAAAAAACATTATTGGGCCGTTTATAATGGGGTATGGCTGATTTAAAATCTGGATTTTTTTTAGGTCATTTTTATGAAGTTGGTTTAATTTTTTTCCGGGGCTTTATTGTAACTGTTTCCCAGCCCCCTCGACATTTTAGGCCCGAACCCGGGGTTTTGGGGGAACCCAAATTTTTTATTCCGAAAGGCCCATTAGACCTTTTTACCCTTGGGGGATAAAAGTTATTTTAAAGGGGTTTTGGCAAAAACCCCTGTATTTTAAATTTGTGACCTTATTTACTAATATTTAGTATCTTAATTTACTTTCGTTGTATTAATTTTAAATTTTTTTTAATTCTTGAAGAATTTTCCGGGGTTTAAATTCTTTTGGGGCAAAAAGTTTTGTTTGCTATTTAAAAATTTAGGGTTTTTTCTCAGAGCAATAAATTTTTGGGGGGAAAGGGGGGAGGAAGAATTTTAAAATTAAATAGGAGGGGTATTAGTGGACAAATCTATGGTTTAGAAGTCGGGGGGCCCCTCAGGAATAAAATGTTGCTCAATGACATCAAAATTGCTGGTTTTGGGTGAAAAAAATTTACAGATGAAATGGAAAAATCAATTTATAACTTATCTCTAAACGTTAACATTTCCCCGGGTTTATTTATTCCCCCTTTTACATTCATAATAAATAAATTTTTTATTCTTACATATTTAAGTAAAATTTTTTGGGCCCGTATTTTTAATTTTCTGCAAATGTGAAGCCCAAACTTTTTTTTAAAATTTTTTAAATCCCCGGTTTATTTTTATGGGTTTAAAAGGGGCTTTTGTATCCGTCAAGATCAAAGGGGAAATTTTTATTTAAAAAAAATTAGTTCAATATAATTTGGAAAATTGGGTATGACCATTTTGGGATTTCCCCTCAAAAATAAAAAAAATTTATTTGCCCCTAATTTCGCCCCGATATCTTTTTGGGGAAATTTAAAAAAATTTCCTGCATAAAAAACGAACTGTCTGGGGGGAAAGTTTTGGACCAATTACTAAAATTTTGGCCCTTTGGGAATTTAAAATATGTATTAAATTTTTAAACCGTATAGTATTCGCCCCAATTTTGATTTCCCAGGATTTGAACATTGTTTAAATATTTATTTGGACAAAAAACCCCATTTTCCCCCAAAAATTTTTGTTTTAAATTTTTTTAAAGGGGGGGTTTTGAAAAAAATGTATTTGTGCGGGATATTTATAATATCTTTTACAATTTTGGGTTTTGGGTTTCGCAAAAAATTTTTGGTTTTTAAAATTTTGGTAAATTTAGTCTTGTTTTTTTCAAAAAAACAAAACTTTAGGCTTATTTTTAAATTTTTTCGCAAAAATTTTTCATTTTAATTTTTTTTACCAGAATTACTTTAAAACACAAATTTTCACTTTTTTGGCCCTTTCGTAGTTTTTTTTTCAAAAAAAAAGATCCCCCCCAAAATTCATAATCCGTAAAACAGCAATTTTTGCTTGAAGAAAAAAGGAAAAGTAAGATTTTTACAAAAACCACAGTCCCCCTGTTTCTATCCCCTTTCCCCTTTTCCCGGTGGCAGTGGTTTTTTCAAATTTTTGGCGGGGTTTGAATCCAGGTTGCTGAAGGGGGGTTGGTGGACCAGCAGAAGCCCGAAGAATTTTAAATTGGGGAAAACTGGGGGGGGCAATATCATTGAGGTTTCTTGTTTTTTGACCCCGTTTTCGTCGGGCAGGGGGATTGAGTGAATTTTTCCCCCTTGTGATTGGTGAAAATAAACCCTTTATAGGTTCAGCATCAAAAAATGGCTCAGGGATTTGGGAGATTTAAAAGTGCGGAGGCCTGGATAGAGGCCCCGGCCATATGCTTGAATTTTTTTCCCGAATACGGGTTTTTAAAATCCGATTTCCCCGGTCCCCCAAAAAAATTTTACATCCCGGGAAAAAAGTTGCGGGACCGGGATACCGTAAACATTTTGATAATTTAAAAACAAATTTCAAAAATCAACAACAAAATAAAAAAAACAACAAAAGAACATTGCTTGAAAAAATTTCCCAACAAAAATTGGTTTTCCCCGCAATTGCAATGATTTTTATTTAGAAACCCAGCCATCATTTTCAAATTTAAAAATTTTTTCGTCTTTCGATAATTTAAAAATGTGAGGTTTTGATAAATGGTATGTCCAAGAAAATAAAATGTTATATACTGGGGGTTGGGAATTTTACGTTTAATTTTTAGGCTTTGAAAATTTAAATCTTTTCGATTGATTTTTTATTAAAAAAAGAGAACTGTAAAAAATGGGTACCTGAAAATGCAAAAGAAAATTTAATTTTAAGTTTTTTCCCTTTGAAAACAGAAACCCAATTTTTATGGTTAAAAGGGGTTTATTAATGAAAGGCATCCAAAAATTAAAATTGCTTTTTAAAAATTTTTCATTGAAAAGAATTGTTTTTGTTTTTTGATCGTTTTGCCGTTTTTAGTCATTTTTATGTTTGGGGGTTTTGTTCGAAAAAAAGTTAAAAAACATTTCGTTCATATTTAGGGGATTAAACAGCACCCGTGGTTTTGTTCGGACATTGGAAAATAAAAGTTTTGTGAGTTATATTTTTGAAAATAGGGAGTAAAAATTTTGATTAAAAATTGATTATATTATTTAAAAATTTATTTGGGGAGAAATTAAAATTTTTATAAAACTGTTAAAAACCCTATT
>NW_026851732.1:0-49084 GCF_026571515.1 Ruditapes philippinarum | reverse complement strand
CCAACAAAGAGGAAAACGTTCACAAATTGTGACCGCTACAATATCCACTCACCGCTACAATATGTAGTCTTAATTGCATTTTTGAAAGGCATACAGTAGGGAAAAACACAAAATAGAAAACAAATAGGTATATAGGATGCTAAAGTTTTCCTTATAAAATTGAAAAACAATGTACATGTAATAGTCTTTACCTTCAAAAGATTTAATGTCTATTGTAAGTATATCATTGTAATTGTTTAAGTGCACTGCTTAAAATGCAGATACTTAGCAGAAAGCATTAATTAACAGTTACTGGATATCAGGCGATCAATTAAAATAAGGTGGTTAGTGCAAAATATTCATCTTGATGTTGACAGTGCCATTAAGCTGGCATCAAGTGTTATTGAAATGTTGCAATATATCAGCATATTTTACTGAGAAAATATTTTATTAGATCAGTGTTTGTCGAACGTGGTGAAGTCGCTTCGAAGCTGTTGATATCTGTTTTTAATAGAAACAGTTCTGCAAGATTTTAGTGCTTTGACTGATTTTAATAGGCCTATCAATTTTCTTAATATTAAAGCCTACAATTCATTACATTTTAGTAAATTTCACAGTTATGACTTTAACTTAAAAAAATGTATTGAAATCATATTGTGTAAATAAAAAATAAAACTGTTCCCGTCGATGTTGTAATTACCTAGATAGAACTAATAACAGTGGAATTTGGTCTTCCAGTTTACAAAAAATAATTTTAAACATTTTACCTTTCAGAAATCTTTCAGAAATGTCTTTAATCATTGTACAATTACTTATTATTGTTTTATATCAAAACAATAAGTAAATAAGAACAGAAGACTGCTGCATTTCTGGACTGTTTAGGCACATTTATAACATTAGGTTAACGTTAGGCTAGTTTTAAGCGTCATGAAATTTAATTATAGCTCAAATACGGAACCAGTATGGCGGCGTCCAGCTTATTAAGGGGGCAGGGGACCTAAAAATAAACAATCTTGTATTTCAGTGTGGCCAGAAACATAATTCCAAATATTTCAAAATCTGTTTCACAGGCAGATAACCAGTTGCAGAGCATTATTCAATGATATATGACATACTTTGAAGAAGATAATAGTTTACATGCATTGCTCCTTAACAAAATGACTGACAGCAATTTATGTTTACCCCCACCCAGTCAAAAACACACCTAAAATATACCATTATGGGCAATCTTCATAAAGGTGCAGCATACTCTAGAATCCGCCCGGTTCCTATAAAAGTATCACTTACCTGCAGTGCAAGCTATGGCATTATCAAAAACCAATAAAGTGTCTGTCATACGTAAAGATTTTTCACAAAATTTATCCGAAATTTCCTGCTTGTTTGGCGCCAACTGTTAAAGCTTGATTTTTAACTTTTTCACCTCCATTTGGAGAGCCACAAATACATACAAAGCTACCAAAATGCTTAGTTTCGGGTAAAAACCCAAAAATACTGATCATTTCCAACTTACAAACAAGAAAGAATTTCAATGACAGAGAAATATCAGAAGTTTCCAGTACCTACAAAACACCATGTCTGAGTTAAAAAATTTGACCTGGTCCATCATTCGAATATGTCCCCTGCCCCCTTAAGGTTTATTCTTATACATCTTAGACTTAGGCATATGTTTTTATTGATTTTTAACCTAATTTTAAAATATTTTACCGTGTATTTTCTATGTTTTTACCATTAAAATGATATCTCTCTATCTATTGGTAATATAAATTGTTTTCTTCCCATCAATACTTCATTGAAATACTAAATGTAAATGGTCAAGGGCAGATGTATTCAGTGAGGGTGAATTTCTTAAAGTATGTAAGGTAATGGTGACAGGAATCTTTCTGAGATATAATCA
Organism: Ruditapes philippinarum; assembly: GCF_026571515.1. Classification (NCBI taxonomy): domain Eukaryota; kingdom Metazoa; phylum Mollusca; class Bivalvia; order Venerida; family Veneridae; genus Ruditapes; species Ruditapes philippinarum. Next base: position 47,211 of record NW_026851732.1, on the reverse strand, counting down.
GTCTGTCGAGTAGATATGAATTGGCCAGATATTTTCAAACCAGAACAATGATTGTCTTGTTAGAAATAAGCCTAACATATGCGCTGTACAGTTATCAGGAAATACGGTGCTAGGGGTGTCGGAGAGAGATACAGTACTTTCTTTAATCTGTCAATAACAGACCCGATCAAACAGAATCTGCAACTTTCATTTTCATTTTTCTTTCTTCAAGGATATTCTAAATCAATTATGATTCAAGGTTTAGCAAAGAAATAAGCTTTAAGTCTAACAATATTCAATCAGTTGATATAAAGCAAATTGGCGTTAATACATGTAATAAGAACATCAGTTTAAACAATTTCCCATAATTAAGGCATATAAGGAAGTACTAGTAATGATAATATTATATGTATGTATTTATTTCATCTGAAAAGATGCAGGATATAGATACTGTCTTGTATGATCAATTAACAGAACAGCGTGTGTGACAACTTTTTTTAAATATCATAATTAATAAAGCTTGAATGTACATTTTATTAAAGAAATCTACGAGATTCGTCGTAATCGAATCATACATCTCATTAATGATGACATTTGTATTATGGTATGAGCAGATCTCGCAGAGCTTATTTAATCGATCCAGTAATTAACGTCTTGTTCTCTTCTCTCTTCCCCTCGGTACGTGTACGTCGTTAAGAAGACACAGGGCATCGGCAGATGTTTTGAAGAACCAGTGCTTCGTTTAAGGCGGCAAATTCGCGTGTTTTCTACAGCTCGGTGTAACGTTTACGTCGGTACGACTTAGCTTGCATGAAGTTAGCTGCCGGTGTCCTGGCTAAATCCGAGGGGAGTGGCCCTACAAAGTAGGCGCTTGGATCGAAGAGGATGATGTGTTAAGGTGAGAGAGCCCTTAGCACCGTTAGACGGCTTGTTCGGCAGGCCTTTTGCTGACACAAACAGCTCTTTTCAGGGCTACCCTTTGTCACATGTTACTGTAAATTAAGGTTCTCATTGACCGCCGAAAAGTGACATATCATATTTTTGGCTCAAAATTCATATATTTGGCTAATACTCCGTGGAAATTTCTTGGAGGTAAATTATCACCACTTTGTGCTTCAAAATTAACTTTTAAGGGCATGACTGTGACAAGTCCGGGGTCGTACTCGACGGCGCGAAAACTGCATTTTGTGCCCTTAAGGGCGGATGGAGCCTCATTAAACATAGACTATAGGTAGTATTTTTCTGCGTGCAAACTGAACAACAATAATTAATTATGGGAACGTAAACACCAAATACACGCATGCACGCACGGATACACACACAAAAGAGAAAAGTGACTTGTAATTCAGGGCCAATATCAAGTTCACGATACACGTGTTTTTCTAAAACTCTGCCATTTTGAAAAAAAACGCCCCAATGTGATTTAATGCTATTTAACTCAGCCATTATGACGTAGGAAAACGTCATTTTGAACCGGATGTGTTGGTTTGATGTTTAAGTTATTTGTATGAAATTATTTTGAGTAAATAAAATTAAAAGTTCTTGATGTGGTAATTACAGCTGAATTTGGTATTCGAATAACATAAAGTTTGATTACTAAAATTGTTTTTAAACATTGTAACTTTCAGAAATCTCTTTAAACATGACTTATTATTGTTTAATATCATTGGCTGAAACAATAAATTAATTAAAACAGAAGACTGCTGAATCTACTAAAAACAGTTTAGATTGTGTAGACACTTTTATCACATAAAGTTAGGCTAGATAAAGCTCAAACTTGGAACCAGTCAAAGACTTTTAAAATGGCGGCATCCATGTCATTCAGGATTATTGTCATACATTTTAGACTTAGGCATATATTTTTATTGATTTTAAACCATGATTTAGAAATTGTTTACCGTGTTTTTGCTGAATTTTTAACATAAAACTGATATCTATCTATCTATTGGTAATATAAATTGTTTTTCTTCCCATCCATACACTTAATTGGAATATTAATTGTAAATGGTCAAGGGCAGATTAATTCAGTGAAGGTGAATTTCTAAAAGTACGGAAGATAATGGTGACATGAATGTTTTTCAGGTGTAATCAGTCCGCCGAGTAGATATGAATTGGGCAGATATTTTCAAACCAGAACAATGAGTGTCTTGTTATAAATAAGCCTAACACACGCGTTTTACATTTACCAGAAAATACGGTGCTAGGGGGTGTCGTAGAGAGATACGGTACTTTCTTTCATCTGTCAATAACAGACAGGATCAAAAAGAATCTTCAACTTTCATTTTCATTTCTCTTTTTTCAAGGATATTCTAAATCAATTATGATTCAACGTTTAACAAAGAAATGCCTTTGTCATCAGCTTTAGGTCTTTCAATATTTTATCAATTGATATAAAGCAAATTGGCGTTAATAAGAACATCAGTTTTAAAAATTTCCAATAATTAAGGCATATTAGGAAGAACTGATTATATTATTATATTTATCAATTAAAAGAACAGCGTACGTGAAAGCTTTTTATATATTATAATAAATAAAGCTTGTATGTTTATTTTTCGTGAGGTAAAGATTCGTAAGGAGTGTGACATTGTACTTTCCTCTGCTGATTACGATACATTTAATTAAAAAAATATACGAGATTCGTCATAATCGAATCATACAACTCATTAATTGAGACATTTGTATTATGGTATGAGCAGAAGGGCTTATTTAATTGATCCTGTAATTATAGTCTTGTTCTCTTCTCTCTTCCCCCTTGGGTACGTGTATGTCGTTGGAGAAGACACAGGGCATCGGGCAGATTATTTGAAGAACCAGTGCTTCGTTTAGGGGCGGCAAGTTCGCATGTTTTCTACAGCTCGGTTTGTAACGTTTAAGTCGGTACGACTTAGCTTGTATGAGGTTAGCTGGCCGGTGTCCTGACTAAAGCCGAGGGAATGACCCTACAAAGTAGGCGCTTGGGTCGACGAGGATGGTGTGTGGGCGAGGTACGTGAGCCCTTAGCACCGTTAGATCTAGACGGCCTTGATCGGCAGGCCTTTTGCTGGCACAAACAGCCTTTTCAGGGCCATACCCACTTTCATATTGTTACAGGTTTTTAGGTACCATTTAGGTTCTCATTGACCGCCGTACAGTGACCTATTTTTGGCTCAAAATTCATATATTTTGCTTATACTACGTGGAAATTGCATGGTGATAAATTTGTGCTTCAAAATTAACTCTTTAAGGGCATGACTGATGACATGTCCGGGGTCCGTACTCGACAGTGACATTAGCATTTTGTGCCCTTACGGGCGGTTGGACCCTCAATTGACATAAATTAGAAAGTCTTTTTTTGCATGTTAATTGAACAACATTAATTAATTATGGGAACGTTAACATCAAACACACGCTAGCACGCGCGGACACACATTCACACACTTACAAGAGAAAAGTGACATGTAATTCAGGGCCAATATCAGTTCACGATACACTTATATTTCTTAAACTCGGTCATTTTGAAAAAAAATATATAGAAAAGTAACATAAAAACGCTTACTCACCATTTAAAACTCTGAATTAGTGCAGTTAACCTTACACTTATATGAGAAATGTCTCTTGCTTTCTTTGTGCAGCTTGACATACATATTTCTTCTCCTGAAAGTGAGTGCCCTCCAAATAGTTATCAGTCGTTTCGGACTAAGGAAAATTACGTGGCAATCACTATTTTCAACAGTTTATTGGTGACTAGTCAACAGTACAAATTTGACAATGGAAGCTAAAGTGATACAAATGACAAAAGGAGGGGGGAAATAATATCAGTCAAGGCGTCTAGTCATCTTACAGTTAATGCTTTTGCTGAAGTATCCCCTTTTTTAAGCAGTGCACTTAATCAATTACAATGCTGTACTTACAATAGACATTTAATCTGTAAAGACTATTACATGTACATTGTTTTTTTATGTTTTATTTTATAAGGAAAACGTTTGCACCTTATATACCTATTTACCACCAAATTTTGGTGGTTTCAATATTAAGCAAAATTTGAAGTGAACGAAGAATGTAATTTGCACATTGTAAATGGCACTTACAATGCAATTAGATTTTTAAAATAAAGAGGTCAAAATATGCCATAAAAGCACTTACTGCTTTAATAACACAGTAGAAATGTTGTGATAACTGCAGCAAAATCCGTCGTTATCGCTTAAAACTTATAGATTGTTACAAAAATTCGGAATCGTTTCACTTTAATTTCTGAAAATCTAAGTTCATTTTGCTTTAGTTTGATTTTCTTGAAATACTTTGGTCCACCTGGAGGCATGAAGCGTTAAACTATGTAAGTGAGTCTATTCAAGCCTTTTCTTTAAATGAGCGCGTGTATTGTGTTAATTTTGCGGCATCAGTTACAAGAGTCTTATTTTATAAAATCTTAACGGAAAAAGCTCTTTTGACAAGATATGGTTAAATTAAAAATAGATGCGTCCTAACTTGATAACCCTTTCAAGTGTTTTATTTATTTGATTTTAATTGCCTCTTTCTAATTGGTTTACAATAAGTTTGTATTATCAACGTTCACAGATTTCTGCAATCTGAATTTGTGACAAATCTTGCGTGGTAAATACCTATTAATGAAAAAACAATTTTTCTGAAATCACTTGAAATACTGATAAAGACTTGCGCTGGGAATGGAATTCATATTCTTCTTAAAGCGAGGTAGTTGTTCTTCAAGAAATAAGTTACATATTTCTTTACCCAAACAATTTAAAATGAATTATTTTTTCCTTCCAAAAGATCATTTTTGACATGAATGGGTAAGTTTTGTGCTTTTTTTTTTTCGATCAGAGAGCATACATGTATATAAAATAAATTATATTGATCAAGAAATAAATTAACAGTTACTGGACATCAGGCGATCAAGTAAAATAAGGTGCTTAGTGCAAAATATTCATTTTGATGTTGACAGTACAATTTAAGTTGGCTTCAAGTGTTATTAAAATGTTGCAATATATCAGTATATTTTACTAAGAAAACATTGTGTTAGATTAGTGTTTGTTGTACGTGGTAAAGTCGCTTCGAAGCTGTTAATATCTGCTTTTAATAGAAACAGTTCTGCAAGACTTTAGTGCTTTGACTGATTTTAATATTTGTTTTTCTTATTAAAGCCTACAATTCATTACTTTTATAGTAAATTTCTCAGTTATGACTTAAAATGAAAATGGTCAAGGGCAGATGTATTCAGTGAGGGTATATTTCTAAGGATACGGTAGGTAATGGTGACAATAATCTTTCTCAAGTGTAATCAGTCCGTCGAATAGATGTTAATTGAGCAGATATTTTCAAACCAGAACTCTGATGGCCAACAAAGAGGAAAACGTTCATGAAATGTTACCGCTACAATATCCAGTCACAGCTACAATAGCTAGTCTAAATCGCATTTTTGAAAAGCATGCATACAGAAGCAAAAAACCAGAATAATAGAAAACAAGTAGGTCTAAAAGTTGTTAAAATGTCCATGTTAAAATGTCCATATCAAATAAAATGATATACGTAATATTCTTTACATTTATATACAGATTAAATGTCTATTGTAGTATATCATGGTAATTGTTTGAGTGCAATTCTTAAAAATGCGGATAGTTCAGCAAAAAGCATTAACTGTAAGATGACCAGACGCCTTGACTGATATTATTTCCCCTTTTTGTCATTTGTCCTTTGTCAACTTTGTACTGTTGACTAGTCAACAATTATCTGTTGAAAATAGTGATTGTCACGTTATTTTCCTTGCTCCAAAACGACCGATAACTAATTTAAGGACACTCACTTTCAGGAGAAGAAATATGTCTGTCAAGTTGCACAAAGAAAACAAGAGACATTGCTCATAAAATTGTAAGGTTAACTGCGCTAATTCAGAGTTTTAACTGTTAGTAAGCGGATATATTGTCATGCAAACGAAAAGAATACAAAATTGCCCTGATTATCTTTAATAACGTGGTTAACAGAGAATTAATTTGCAGCAGCTAGCAGTAGCAGCAGTAACATAAATACTTTAAACAACAACCAACAACAAAACAAATACATACATACATACATACATACATACATGATACATACACAAATACATACATACATACATACATACATACATACATACATACATACATACATACATACATACATACATACATACATACATACATACATACATACATACATACAAACATACATACATACATACATACATACATACATACATACATACAATTTGCTTTATAAAACGTCTAGTCTTTATTGATTTTGCAACAAATAAAATTGATCTTGACTGTTTATACCAGACGATGCTACTTTGTCAAGTGTGCTGTTGAAATGTTTACGCAATAGTTAAAGCGCAGAACATTTTAATGATGCAATATCATTAAAGGCACAAAATGCCACAGAATTGCCATAATTTTTATCACTCAGAAGCAATTTCCTTTTGGTATTTTGTTACAGTTTCCAAAAATTTACTCATTCGTCACCTAGTTGAACTACCTACCGCTTCTTTTGATCTGTTGACAAATGGTATAATTATAATGAATTAGCACTTAGTATGGAAGACAAAAACTCTTTTGCTTACATTTTGCTAACGCAATGACGCATTACAATATTTTTTATTATTGTTTGGGCATAATGTGACAATTCCACATTATGAAATATAGCAACAAAAATAAAAAAAAATCCAACATCTGGTTCAAAATGACGTCTTCCTACGTCATAATGGCCTATTAAAATGTTCGAATCCCATAAATGGCGTTCTATTCAAAATGGCCGAGTTTTAGAAATACACGTTAATCGTAAACTTGATATTGGCCCTGAATTACATGTCACTTTCCTCTTTTGTGTGTGCGTGCGTGTGTGTGTCTGTTTACTTTCACATAATTAATTAATGTTGTTCAGTTAGCATGCAGATGAAGACTATAATTACAGGATCGATTAAATAAGCTTTTCTGCTCATACCATAATACAAATGTCTCCATTAATGAGTTTTTAGTCTTGTTCTCTTCTCTCTTCCCCTTGGTACGTGTACGTTGTTGAGAAGATCCAGGGCATCGGCAAATGATTTGAAGAACCAGTGCTATGTTTAAGGCGGCAAGTTCGCACGTTTTCTACAGCTCGGGGTAACGTTTAAGTCGGCACGACTTAGCTTGTATGAGGTTAGCTGCCGGTGTCCTGACTAAAGCTGAGGGGAATGACCCTACAAAGTAGGCGCTTGGCTACCCTTTCATATTGTCACAGGTTTAGGTACATTTAGGTTCTCATTGAACGCCGAACAGTGACTTATTTTTGGCTCAAAATTTATATCTTTGGCTAATACTCCGTGGAAATTGCATGGTGATAAATTATCACCAATTTGCGCTTCAAAATTTACTCTTTAAGGGCATGACTGGTGACATGTCTGGGGTCCGTACTCGACAGCGACATCAACATTTTGTGCCCTCAATTGACATAAATTAGAGATAGTCTTTTTCTGCATGCTAATTGAACAACATTAATTAATTATGGGAATGTTAACATCAAACACACGCTAGCACGTGCGGACACACATACACACACTTACAACAGAAAAGTGACATGTAATTCAGGGCCAATATCAAGTTTACGATACACTTATATTTCTTAAACTCGGCCATCTTGAAAATAATATATAAAAAAGTAACATAAAAACGCTTACTCACCATTTAAAACTATGAATTAGTGCAGTTAACCTTACACTTTTATGAAAAATGTCTCTTGCTTTCTTTGTGCAACTTGACATACATATTTCTTCTCCTGAAAGTGAGTGCCCTCCAAAAAGTTATCAGTCGTTTCGGATAAAGGAAAATTACGTGACAATCACTATTTTCAACAGTTAATTGGTGACAAGTCAACAGTACAAAGTTGACAGAAGCTAAAGTTATACAAATGACAAAAGGGGGAAAATAATATCAGTCAAGGCGTCTGGTCATCTTACAGTTTATGCTTTTTGCTGAAGTATTCCCATTTTAGCAGGGCATTTAATAAATTACAATGCTAAACTTACAATAGCCATTTAATCTGTATATGAAGGTAAAGACTATTACATGTACATTGCTTTTTTATTTTTTTTATTTTATAAGGAAAACGTTTGCACTTTATTTACCTATTTACCACCAAATTTTTTAATCTTAAGCAAAATTTAAAGTGAACGAAGAAGGTAATTTGCACATTGTAAATGGCACTTACAATTCAATTAAATTTTTAAAAAAAGAGGTCAAAATATGCCATAAAAGCACTTACTGCTTTAATAACACAGTAGAAATGTTGTGATAACTGCAGCAAAATCCGTCGTTATCGCTTAAAATTTATAGATTGTTACAAAAATACGGAATCGTTTCACTTTTCTGAAAATCTAAGTTCATTTTGCTTTAGTTTGATTTTCTTGAAATACTTTGGTCCACCTGGAGGCATGAAGCGTTAAACTATGTAAGTGAGTCTATTCAAGCCTTTTCTTTAAATGAGCGCGTGTATTGTATTAATTTTGCGGCATCAGTTACAAGAGTCTTATTTTATAAAATCTTAACGGAAAAAGCTCTTTTGACAAGATATGGTTAAATTAAAAATAGATGCGTCCTAACTTGATAACCCTTTCAAGTGTTTTATTTATTTGATTTTCATTGCCTCTTTCTAATTGGTTTACAATAAATTTGTATTATCAACGTTCACAGATTTCTGCAATCTGAATTTGTGACAAAGCTTGCGTGGTAAATACCTATTAATGACAAAACAATTTTCCTGAAATCACATGCAATACTGATAAAGACTTGCGCTGGGAATGGAATTTGTCTATTTCTTAAAGCGAGGTAGTTGTTCGTCAAGAAATAACTTACATATTTCTTTACCCAAACAATTTAATGTTGTAATTACCTCGACAGAACTAATTACAGCGGAATTCGGTCTTTGGTCCAGTACGTAAGTTTGATTACCAAAAATACTTTTAAACATTTACTTATCAGAAATGGCTTTAAACATTGTACAATTACTTATTATTGTTTTATATTGATACAATAAGTAAATAAGAACAGAAGACTGCTGCATTTCTGAACTGTTTAAAGCTCAAATATGGAACCAGTCAGAGATTTTCAAAATGGCGGGGCCCAGCTCATGAAGGATTATTCTCATACATGTTAGACTTAAGCTTATGTTTTTTATTAACTTTAAACTATGATTTAGAAATTGTTTACCGTGATTTGCAATGTATTTACCATAAACTGATATCAATCTATACATTTATTGGTAATATAGAATGTTTGTTTTTTCTTTCCATCCATACTTCTTTGAAATACTTAATGTTAATGGTCAAGGGCAGATGAATGTGAGGGTGAGGGTGAATGTCTAAGGTAACGGAAGGTAATGGTGACAATAATCTTTCTCATGCAGGTGTTATCAGTCCGCCGAGTAGAGATGTATATTTGAGCAGATATTTTCAAACCATAACAATAATTGCCTTGTTAGAAAAAAAACCTAAAACATGCGTTTTACAATTACAAGGAAATACGGTGCTAGGGGGTGTCGGAGAGAGATATAGTACTTTCCTTAATCTGTCAATAACAGACCCGATCAAACAAAATCTGCAACTTTCATTTTCATTTCTCTTTTTTTCAAGGATATTCTAAATCAATTATGATTCAACGTTTAGCAAAGAAATGCCTTTGTCATCGGCTTTAAGTCTTACAATATTTAATCAGTTGATATAAAGCAAGTTGGCGTTAATAAGAACATCAGAGTTTTAACAATTTCCAATAATTAAGAGATATTAGGAAGTACTGATTATGATATTTATTTCAGGTGCAAAGATACAGAATTAAGATAACGTCTTGTAGGATCAATAGACAGAACAGCGTGCGTGGCATTTTTATATATATATATATATATATATTATAATTAATAAAGCGTGTTTGCTTATTTTTCGTGAGGTAAAGATTCGTAAAGTGTGAGACATTGTACTTTCTCTACTGATTGAAATACATTTAATTAAAAAGAAATCTACGAGATTCGTCACAATCGAATCATACATCTCTTTAATGGAGAAATTTGTATTATGGTATGAGCAGAAGAGCTTATTTAATCGGTCTTCATCTACATGCTAAATGAACAACATTAATTAATTAAACGAAACAGGCAAACACAAACACACATACGCACGCACAAAAGAGAAATGTGACATGTAATTCAGAGTCAATATCAAGTTTACGATACACGTGTATTTCTCAAACCCGGCCATTTTGAACAGAAAACGCCCCTTTATGGGATTCGAACATTTTGATTGACTGTTTGACACGTTCATTATGACGTAAGAAAACGTCATTTTGAATATGATGTTGATTTGATGTTTAAGTTATCATATTTCATTATGTAGATTCGTCACATTATGTCCAAAAAAAGAATAAATATTGTATTGGTCATTAAGGTAGCAACATGTAAACAAAATAGTGTTTTGCCTTCCATACAAAATATTTATTTACTATAATTATACCAACTGCCAACAGAGCAACAGAAGCGATAGATAGTTCAACTATGTGGCAAATGAGATTGTTTGTTTGGTGTTTTTTGTTTGTTATAAATAACTATTGCGTAAACACTTGACGAAGTAGCGTCAACTGGTATAATCAGACAAGATCAATTTTATTTACTGCAAAATCAATAAAGACTAGACGTTTTATAAAGGAAAATGTTTTCAAAAAGGGAGACCATTTATTAAGCTGAGGTACGTTTCAATATCTAATCATTACAGTTAGATGTATTAGTTTAATGAATATATACCATTTTCTGTAACTGATTGTACAAAAACAACAAAAATAAACAAACACTGTGTAATATGCACCTAAAATCATGTGCAAATTTATCTGTTTTATACAAAAAAAACCCTCTGGTTCAGAAAAATATTCCAAAAAATACCATCACTATATTGATGGATTGATTGATTTTCTATTTATTTATTCATTACTTTATTGATTTATTTTTTTATTCATTATTTATCTATATTTTAAAGTATTCAATTTTATTTAATTTATTAATTATATATTTATTTAAAGATATGTATGTATGTATGTATGTATGTATGTATGTATGTATGTTGTTTTTGTTGTTTAAAGTATATATTATGTTACTGCTACTGCTACACAGTAATTCTCTGTTACACACGTTATTAAAGATAATCAGGGCAATTTTTGTATTTTATGTTTTGCATGACAGTAAATCCGCTTACTCACCATTTAAAACTCTGAATTAGTGCAGTTAACCTTACACTTATATGAGCAATGTCTCTAGTTTTCTTTGTGCAACTTGACAGACATAATTCTTCTCCTAAAAAGTAAGTGTCCTCTAATTAGTTATTGGTCGGTTTGGAACAAGGAAAAGTACGTGACAATCACTATTTTCAACAGTTAATTGGTGACTAGTCAACAGTACAAAGTCGACAATGGAAGCTAAAGTGATACAAATGACAAAAAGGGGAAATAATATCAGTCAAGGCGTCTAGTCATCTTACAGTTAATGCTTTTTGCTGAACTATCCGCATTTTTAAGCATTGCACTCAAACAATTACAATGATTAACTTACAAAAGACATAAAACCTGTATATGAAAGTATAGATTATTATATTTGCATTGTATTTTAATGATTTTATTGTATAAGGAAAACTTGAGAACCTTTTTTACTATTTGTTTTCTATTTTTTCTGTTTTTCCCTTCTGTATGCATGCTTTTCAAAAATGCGATTCAGACTAGCTATTTTAGCGGTGACTGGATATTGTAGCGGTAGCATTTCATGAAGTTAACAACGTTTTCTTCTTTGTTGGTCATCAGAGTATGTTTTTGTTTATTAACCCATTACTTCATATACACGCCTTTTAACGCCTTTTTCACCCCCCCCCCCTTTTTTGTTGTCTCAAATGATGAAAATATGCCTTATTTAGGCCCCAAACACTTGTTTTTGTTTGAGAAATGTTGTCAAAAAAGTGACCTCTTTTTCGGCGCGGCCCCCAAACAAGAGATACATCAGGGGTTGCCAAAAGGGGGATGTGCCCCCTCATGTTTTGGGGGTTTGAAGGGGGGTAGTGTCCCCCTCATCGCCAAGAAAATTTTGGTCGTGTGAGAGGCTATAAGTAACCCCAGATTGATCATAAGGTAACGTGTAACCAACGCTGAAAAGCTTTTGACTCTATCTCAATCCATTAAGAAGTTGCAGTACTTTGAAATCAATTTTGATGGAAAAAATCAACGCAAAATAGTGATTTTTGGCAAATTTGAGATGACCCCTCGTTGCCATGGTAACTGAAAATTTAAGCTTGAGCATGTTGTTGCAAGGGCAATGGTCCAGTCAACATTTGTACCAAGTTTGATAAGTGTTGAAGCAGTTTTTATAGTATTATAGCAATTTGAACTTGTAACGGGAGACTTTTCAATGAAAACAGCCATTTTTCACAAAATGCTTATGAAGCAATGGGTTAATGAAAAAAATAAAAAAATCTACAAAACAACAATTTTTCTTCAAATTTATATGACAGGCCATGTTTAAACATGAAAAAACGCGATTTAGGGTAATTTCAAGTATTTTCATCATTTTCAGTTAACCCATTACTTCATATACACGCCTTTTAACGCCTTTTTCACCCCCCCCCTTTTTTGTTGTCTCAAATGATGAAAATATGCCTTATTTAGGCCCCAAACACTTGTTTTTGTTTGAGAAATGTTGTTAAAAAAATTGACCTCTTTTTCGGCGCGGCCCCCCATCCAAAAGATACATCAGGGGGTTGCCAGAAGGGGGATGTGCCCCCTTCTGTTTTGGGGGGTTTGAAGGGGGGCGGAGTCCCCCTCATCGCCAAGAAAATTTTGGACTTGTGAGAGGCTGTAAATGACCCCAGATTGATCATAAGGTAACGTGTAACCAACGCTGAAAAGCATTTGACTCTATCTCAATCCATTGATAAGTTGCAGCACTTTGAAATCAATTTTGATGGAAAAAATCAACGCAAAATAGTGATTTTTGGCAATTTTGAGATGTCCCCTCGTTGCCATGGTAACAGAAAATTTAAGTCTGAGCATGTTGTTGCAAGGACAATGGTCCAGTCAACATTTGTGCCAAGTTTGATTAGTGTTGAAGCAGTTTTTATAGTATTATAGCAATTTGAACTTGTAACGGGAGACTTTTCAATGAAAACAGCCATTTTTCACAAAATGCTTATGAAGCAATGGGTTAATATTGACCTTGAAGTTGTGAAAGCAGGGACTTACATTTATCTCTAGTTAAACAAAAGTAGGATTTTTTGCGCCCTTGCCGTTCCGGCGTCGTCGACTTTTCATATTGTTGTTGTTTGTTTGTTTTTTTGTTTTGTTTTTATTTTCGTTGCCTTTTGCCCATTCCTTTGTCTAATTGTATATGATAAAACCCCTAGGACACTATAGATCTAGGTTTGACATCCTATGTGTGTTTCTTCCAAAACAATTTGTTGGTGCACCCTCTCGAATCTCATCAGGTTACACATTTATTCTTTGTACTTACTTAACTTGTACTTAAAGCAGCTCGCCTCCGGATTCATGTTAATTTTCATTAAAAAGTAAGAAATGTATTTAAAAGTAAAATAATGTGAGATGAACTATTAAAGTTATTACATTTGCGATCGACACTTACAATCCAGGAAAAATACCAAAAACGGGTTAACATATGCAAAATAAAGCCCTTACTGCGTTAGATACGCAGAAGAAATATGGTGACAAAATACTACAAAAGCAGTCTTAAACAACACATAACATGAAAAATATTACTTGGATCTTGAATGTTTTTACCTTTCTTAAAACTGTAGTACATTTTTCTCTATATTGATTTTCTTGAAATATTTTGGCTCATCTGGAGGCGTGCAGCTTAAAATCCCTTTTTGCTTTTGATGCACCGTAAATCATTTAATCGCTCTTATGTGGAAAGAAAATTTGCTTACATGGCTGAAGGCAATGGAGAAAATTATAAGGTAGCCAATTAAGTACCCTTTAGTCAGCTTTTATTGATTGATAATTGATGTTGTTTTGTATTTTTCAGCAGGTAAAAAACACCTTGTATTGATTGATAATTTGTTGATTAATTAATTGATTGATTGATGATTGTTTTTAGTTTGACTATTCGATAAGAATAAGTAAAGCTATTGTAGTCACCCGAGCATTAGTGTCGGCGTAGGCGTATTCACTAATGTTAAAGTTTTGTAATACCTCAAATATTGTCCATTGACATATAGCTTTGAAACTTTCCACACTTGTTCACCATTATTATCCCAACCTGTAGACAGGAGGAGGTAACTGTATCAAGCATTTTGACAGAATTATGCCCCTTTTTCGACTTAAAATTTACATTAATGTTTTTTAAGACCTCAAATATTTTCAAAAACCATTGATATATGACTTTGAAACTTTGCACACTTGTCCACCAACATGACCCCATCTTGTTTATCAAGCACTAAAAAAAGTCGAGCGTTGCTGTCTTACAGACAGCTCTTGTTTGTTTTGTATTTTCCAGCAGCTAACAAACAACTAATATAGATTGATTAATGATTTTTTTACTGTTTTTGTATTTTTGCCGCAGGTAACTGGAGAATATGAGAAAGTATACAAAGCAATAGTAGATCCTGATGTAGCTAAGATGGAGAATATGATGCACCAATGGTGCCTAGATCTAAAGAGAAATGTTCTTGTATGTTAAATCTTTTAATCATCTTATTAAAGATATACTATACTCATTTTTTTTTTAAATTATAATTGCTACACAGTCTCTTTGTATGTATAAAATAAACATGTTTGTAATTCATTTAAGGTAGATATGAAATGTTTTGATTTCTACACACTATAAATTTATGTGGTCACCATATGAATATAATTATAGTGTCATTAAAAAACAACTGGCAGTTTTTTTTAAGAATAAACCAATTGTACTTGACCCGTATTAGGGTATGCAGCTTCCCATACATAGTTTATTCATAATTTTATTCAAATTAAACATATTCAGTAAGACTTTCATGGATTTCAATGCATTTCTAAGATAAAAATATTTTTTCCAAAAGATGAACAAGATATATCTTTTAAGATTTAGGTTGAAATGCTTTTATCACATACCTGCGCCGCTAAATTTGCGACTCCGTTATAATGTGCATATAATTTGACATGCATTTCTGGAAACAAAGTGATCCCTCGGAAGCATTAATCACAACAAAATTACTTTTAAAAATTTTGCGACTCGGTTTGTTTTGAGTCGTACAGGGGGATAATAAAATAAGGGGCAAACTCCTTCACGCCCCCTAGCAGGGGGCTTAAAGGGGACTAAATTTCTAAAACACTTTATAGTTTTGGACCCAATGACCCCGAAGGCCCAAAGAAATATAAAAACACTGAATGAAGTCCCGGGGAAAATTTTTTTACGGCTGCCCACATGCTGCCCACACTGCTTTCCCCAAAAAATGAAGTCTTTTTTGGAAAACAAACATTGTTAAACAGCTAAATGTTAGCTTTATACAAAAATAATGACGGCTTAACTGTAATATGATGCACTTTTTCAAATTGAAATTACTAAAATACTAAGTTTGAAACAACACAAAATTGTTATTGCAACAGAAAGTAAATGAATGCGGCTTTAAATCACCTACATTCTGCTCTTAAGTTTCATAAAATTTTGAAGTAATGCTACTTCACATGCTTGGTGAAACACTTAAAGCAAATAGCTATTAAGCATGCATTGTTGTAGAATGATGCACACTGTTTGAGTTCAGATGTGCAGTATGAGTAGGGTTTAGGACTTTAAGTGTTAAGTAATGAATGATTTAGCTTATGAAGTATAAACCATAGTTTTAATCTTCCAACACAAGAACAATAGATATTCTAATAGAGTAAACGTTTATAAGAATATGTTGTATTACATTGAGCAAAAAAGTGATTTCATAACATCATTAAGTGAATTGATTAACAAATTTCATGCAGATGTACTTTTCCTTTTTCTGTTATTTTATACAAAGTTTTAACCCAAACATAGGGCAAATGTGGGCAGAAATTTATTCATTTCATTAGTGTAAAATTTGTTTTTAAAAGAAATAAAAATATCCCAAACAGGGGATTTTTTTCGCCCCAAAAAACCCCACTTTTTGGGGATTTTCAGTTTATTTATTTTAATCTTTTTTTTGATAAAGGTTTGAGTTAAAGGTAAAATAAAAAATTTGGGTATTTGGAAAAAAGGACAGACTTAAAATTGAGGGAAAAAACCCAAAAAAAAAGAAAAATTAGTTTTTATATTGTATCATATTATGACATTTTTTTAAAAAAATCAGGTTTTTTAAAAAACAATTCCCAAAACCCCTTGATTTTGGTCAAGTTGTTTTTATGCCCTGGGCATGAGGGGTACTAAAAAACATTTTCCTAACATTTTTTTACCAGTTTTCCCCAAATGGGCCCAAGATTTCCGGCCCCTTCCCCAAAGGGGAAAATAGCTTTTTTTTCCCAAAATCTGTAAAAAGAATTGTCAATCCAGCTTGAATTCTCAACATCAAAACTGACAAATTTGCTAGAGTTTATTTCAGTATGGTATTAGAATGATGTTTCCTGGCACATGTTTTATGCATTTTTTTATGCTATGAATGATATTTGCATTGGTTGGAATAAACAATGTTGCACAATTCAAAGTACTATGCAAAAAAGGCATAACAGAGGTTTCAGATGGTACTAAATATTTTCCCCAATTTCGCAAATTTACAACGCAAACTCGACTAGGTACTCTTCCCAAAATGGCTAGGAAAGACCTGGCTACATTCTACTTCTAACCATAAAAGCTATCACAACAATGTAAACTTAACAAAACATTATCAAATTGGTCTCTACAGAAAAAAATGGGAAAAGAACTGACAGCGGTGGCATAGACCAAGAAAATTCTGGAAAAAATCTAGTTATCTTCATTATGGGGATTCTATTATAGAAATATTATTGAATGTCATGGAAAGTTGAAAAATATATGATAATGTATAAAAAACCTGAGTGAAGGCAATTTTCTTTTGCTCACAACTTTCTATATTTCTTAAGAAATTTAACCAAACTTTTACAGAACTTTTTTTACCAAGTGCTGTGAAACTGTGAAAGTTTTGATGAAGTTCTTAGAAAAAATAGGACTTGTGGCATACAGCAGAAATTTCTGGTGCCTGCCCTTTTACCAAGGCACCAAAAATCTCGAATCTAATAATCATATTTTCCTTTAGAGAAGCTTTTTAAAAGCACTGAACTTAATCGATGACTACTATGTCAGGCATTTAACCAAACTTTTACAGAACTCTTGTCACCAAGTGCTGTGAAAGATTTGTTGTAGTCCTTTGAAAAAAGCAGGACATATTTAGACATTGATTCTGTATTTCAGGCATGCCTCTGACAAGATGAAACTTGTAGAAGAAATAAATAGTTTAAAGGAATTACTGGCTACGTATGAAAAATCCATAGACAGGAAGGATCAAGTAAATTCTAATCTGACGCATGCAATGCAGAAACAGAAAGATAAAAATGAAATGACGAGAACATTCTGTGAGTGGAAGATGAAACATAATGATTTCAAAAGAGAAGTATAACTTTACATACAGATTTACCGATAGATATTTAATAAAAAACTTGACAATAAGATTATATAAATATGTAAAATGTCTAGCTGCAAAGTAGATTATTTTAGATTTTTATTGTTACCGGGGAATAAATCATGTCTGGGACCTTTCAGGGACATACACCTAATTTCCGGGACATTCCTGGATAAATGCTTTAATGTATAAAGCTATATTTCTGCTGCAAAAATTATAGTTTGTATTTTAAAAATGCTTCTTCCAAAATGCTTGTATGAAAGAAATATGATAGTAAACTTCATTAAAAATGGATGTGCACATACACGAAATAATGCACGGAAGGGCACCTGAGGTCGTCCTCCACCAGTAAAACTGGAACGTTGCCATATGACCTGTACTGTGTTGGTATGACGTAAAAACAAACTTAATATTTTTCAGACATTTTGTACCATGATAGCTAAGAAGCATCATCAAAGATGTTTACAAAGAAAAGTTTGGGATGCTTGGCACTCGGTCATAGAGACAAAATGGCGGGTGCGTGTAGAAAAAGCCTGCCAGGCGAAGGCGCAAGAAGTTTGTATTCAGCTCACAAATAATTACGAGGCAAAACTGGCTTCTGTAAGTTAATTTACCGGTTATTTTCTTACCTTCTTTCCAGTTAGTGCTTTCAATGTTGTACACAAATCTTCCGACAGTAATAATCATCATAAAAGGTATACTTATGATGCAACATTATAAAATATGCGGAAAACATCAAAATAAGATTTTATATTGATATGCAGATTAAAAGGCTGCTAATTTGTCTCAAGCCAATAAGGTTAGTATCAAAGTTAATAGCATAAATAACACAACTATCATGTAACCATCCAAAGCCAGAGGCATGGGGTTCTTTTAATATTATGGGCTGACTTGGAGGTAACTCTACAGCAATTAGGTCTGAAGTGCTTTGCACCATTTCTTATTTTTTTAACAAAATGTTACGAGCTTACAGGGGAAAGAAGTAAGATTGCTTATATAATAATACATGAATTTTCAGAAAAAATGTACTGTAAACTTTTACTGGTTAGCTGATAAAATATGCATTTTATAAAATCTTCTTTGCAACTACAGTAAAGACTGTCTTAGTGATCCCCTGTTATCTTTAGTGACCATAGTTAAGTGCGCCAAACAGTTTTTACCGTATAAATGGTCTGTATGTAGCGACTATATGATATGTGGTATGTTTAATATATGGTTAATATAAATAAAAAAATATAATTAAATATGGTACTTTCCTGCTTTTCATCAAAATATTGGTAAAATATGTTCATATATTCGAATTATGTAGAGACTGTTCACATTGACACCCTGTCTATAATGACCTTTTTTTCTTTTCTTCCAAAGTCACTGTAAACAGTTTTTACTGTATATGCATTCACTACATGAAATTAGTGGTTCAATGAAAACGAAACAGTGCCTGTTCCAAAAGACACTATGTTTTTTATGACTAAACACTGATATAATCTTGAGCATTATATTATATAGAAGCACAGTGATTTTCTACCTTATATATCAACAGAGGCCTATGAAAGGCATTTTCTCAATTGAAAATTTCTTTAAAATCATGTAGTTTTCCCCAAAAATATGAAATTATGCAAGCAATTTTCTTCCCAAAATAGCAACTTCAGCAATGATTTATCCCAAAATTAATTGAGAAAATTCACTGAGGCTCCCTGCATGGCTTTTTTTCCAAGGATGGGGAAGGAGCCCCGCTCTTAATTATTTTTGAAAACGATATATGGTATGTTTGCAAAAGCGGAAGAAATAGACTTGACGAAAATTCAATTTTTTTGGGAAAACTGCATGATTTATAAACAAGTAAAAGCCGGCACTTACTATTGAAGGACAAAACACACTTCGATAAGTAATCAGAGATCGTATTTGTGTAAAGGAATGTATATATAAACATATAAACGTAATGAATTATTTTTCCTCATGTTATATTAAATGTAGGCAAATGAAGAGTTAGAATGTGTGAAGGCGGAGGTAGCCCAGATGCATAAAAGAACGTGAATGGTACGAAGTGATGATGAAGAAAGCGTTCATGCGTGGAGTTTGCGCGCTTAATGTTGAGGCGATGACAATATTTCATAACAATGAGGAAAAAGAAAACAAAGACATAGGTAAACTTTTTGACATGGATTTAAAGTTGAGAAAATATGAAACTAAGGCCATGTGACTTGAAGTTGAGAAAATGTGAAACTAAGACCATGTGACTTGAAGTAAGAAAATGTGAAACTAAGACCATGTGACTTGAAGTAAGAAAATGTGAAACTAAGACCATGTGACTTAAAGTTGAGAAATGTGAAACTAAGACCATGTGACTTGAAGTGAGGAAATGTGAAACTAAGACCCTGTGACTGAAAGCCACTCACCTGCAGATGGTAAAATGAAAAAAATGAAATAAAATTTCAAGTAAACAGTAAATACTGATACAGTTAGGTTTATTGTATAAATCCATCATAACCGACACCTTGAATTAAGAAAAAATGTTGACAAAAGCGTTAATATATCGGGTTCTGTTTCCATTATCTACTACGTTACTAACGCAGTAACCAATATAAATAGGAGAAGATAATTCATTAAACGCGGTTACGTGTCACAACAGTGGTTTGGAAAAATCCCGGTATCCGGTATGCCCGGGATCGTTTTTCAATTTTCATCATTTGGTATGCCCCTATCGCCTATGACATTTCAAGCTAAAGGTTAAATCGATAAATTGGTCATCATATATATAAAAAATAATTAATAAATAATAATATTAATGCCCTGAATTACTACAAATATAAAAACAAAAGCAGTTATTCGTATCCCTACATGTTTGATAAAATCCCGGATTCTCTGGAGCACAGGTTGCGATATTGCCCTGAACGACCACGTGATACTAGAAAAAACCCGGATGAAAGAATTCCGTGGTATAATAAAAGAAGGTATTTCCCATTGGTGGAAAAGCGAACTGTTTGTTTTCAGAGCAATAGTGTTAAAATATGAATATTTTGAAGTGTCATTTTGATTTCTTTTAACTGTATTTGAGGGGGGTATTTTGAAAAAAATAGAAAGGCGGCAGTTTTTCTGCTATCTTCTGGAGGTCAGTTGCTGTGAAGTGAGAAAATGTGAAACTAAGACCATGTAACCTAAAGTGAGAAATTTTGAAACTGAGACCATGTGACCTGCAGTTGAGAAATTGTTAAACTAAGACCATGTGACTTGAAGTTGAGAAAATGTGAAACTAAGATCAAGTGACTTGAAAATGAGAAAATGTGAAACTAAGACCATGCGACTTGAAGTTGAGAAAATGTGAAACTAAGTCCATGTGACCTGAAGTAAGAAAATGTAAAACTAACACCTTGTGACATCAAGTAAGAAAATGTGAAAATGTTACCTGAAAGTGAGAAAGTGTGAACCTAAGGCCATGTGACTTGAAGTTGAGAAAGTGAAACTAAGACCATGTGATTTGAAGTTGAGAAAATGTGAAACTAAGACCATTTGATTTGAAGTTGAGAAAATGTGAGACTAAGACCATGTGACTTGAAGTTGAGAATCGAAGTTGAGAAACTGTGAAAATAAAACCTTGTTTACTAAAGTGAGAAAACGTGAAACTTAGACCATGTGACCTAAAGCGAGAGAATGATAAACAAAGACAATGTGGCCTAAAGTAAGAAAATGCGAAACTAAGACAATGCTATATAAATTTTTATCCACTGTTATAATTAGTATTAAAAGAATAAACAAATCTTGTCCAAAAGATCTTTATGTTAATTTTTGTTTGAAGTCAATTAATTATAGTTTGTAACATAGGCATTTAAAGCTGCATGCCTCCAGAAGAGCCTTAATATTTTGAGAAATTCAAGCTTGAGAAAATTGTACTAAGATTTTAAGAAAAGTAAAAAGATTCCTGATTCAAGTTATAATTCACATGTTATGATTTATGATTGTTTTTGCAATATCTATCACCATATATCTACTGCATTACTATTGTAATAAAGGCTATTTTTGCATATTTTGACCTCCTTTTAGTAATTTACGATGATTGTAAGTGCCTTTTGCAAAAAAATGTTTAAATTACAATTTTTGTTCACTTCACAATATTTTACTTTTTAATACATTTTCAATTTAGTTAGATCAGGAAATGTACCTGACGATATCAGTGAAAACATGAAAGACAGTATACCAGAGAAAGATTAAAGTATCCCTTAAACATTACCACACGATCAACATGAGAGAATTGTAACCAGTGAAGGGTCACGACCTTCTACAGTAACACAGGGCCGACTATTGGTTAGTATAGTTTAAACTTTATATTAATAAGCAATTTTGAAGGTGTTCATGACAGTTTTCATACGAACATATAGGTAAAACAATGAAAAATCTTTCTCAGAAATTTTGTAAGCATTTTGTGATCTTATAATATGATAACAGAAGCATTCACGCGAAAAAAATGTCAGCAAACTTGTTTTTTAAACATTTAGTTATTGAAAAAATGGGGAGGGCTTTTGTCCTCACCCAGGCATCACTTTTTAGCTCACCTGAGCACAAAGTGCTCAAGTTTGAGCTTTTGTCATCTTTCTGCGTGCGTCCGTGCGTCGTGCGTCCGTGTGTCGTGCGTCGTGCGTCCTTCAAAAAATGGCTTCAAACTTTTCTAACAACATCTCCTCCTAAACCACATGGCCAATTGCAACCAAACAACAGAAATGATCCTTAGGTTTAGGTTGACCCCTTTCAAATTTGTTCAAAAATTTAAATTCCATTAAAAACTCCATGGCAACCAATAGGAAAAACTTAAAGTATCTTCTTTCAAAAAAACCCCAAGAGCTAGAGCTTAGATATTTTGCATGAAACATTTTCTAAAAAGTGTCTACCAAGTTTGTACAAATCAAAGCCCTGGGGGTCAAAATTGGCCCCGCCCCAGGGGGTCATTGATTTTCCCTATATGCATATAGTAAAAACTTTAAAAACCTTCTTTTAAAGAACCCAAAGAGATAGAGCTAAGATATTAAGCATGAAACATGTTTTAATGGGTGTCTATCAAGTTTGTTCAAATAAAAGCCCTAGGGTCAAAATTGGCCCCGCCCCGGGGGTCATAGATTTTCCTTATATTTGTATAGTAAAAACTTAAAAAATCTTCTTTGAAAAAACCCAAATAGCTGGAGTTTAGATATTAAGCATGACACATCTTCTAGTGAGTGATAACAAAGTTTCTTCAAATAAAAGTCCTGGGGTCAAACTTGGCCCCGCCCCGGGGATCATTGATTTTCCTTATATGTAAATAGCAAAAACTTAAAAATCTTCTTTCATATTGAAAAAAAAACCCAGATAGCTAGAGTTTAGACATGAAACATTTTCTCGTGAGTGTCTTCCAAGTTTGTTCAAATAAAAGCCATTGGGTCAAAATTGGCCCCATCCAAGGGGGTCTTTGATTTTTCATATATGCATATAATAACAAGAGGGCCATGATGGCCCTGGGGTCGCTCACCTGTACATAGGCCCCCAGGGCGGGGCCAGTTTAAGCCAAATGGCTTTTATTTGAACAAACTTGGAAGACACCCATTAGAACATGTTTCATGTTGTTAAGTTTTTACTATACACAAATAATGAAAAACAATGACTTTTGCCCGCCCCCCTCCCCCTGGCAGGGCCAATTTTAACCCAAGGGCTTTTATTTGAACAAACTTGGTAGACACCCATTAGAACATGTTTCATGCTAAATATCTTAGCTCTAGCTCTTTGGGTTCTTTAAAAGAAGATTTTTAAATTTTTAATTACTATATGCAATATTGGGAAAATCAATGACCCCATAGGGCGGGGCCAATTTTGACCCAATGGCTTTTATTTGATCAAACTTGGTAAACATCCATTAGAACATGTTTCGTGCTAAATATCTTAGCTCTAGCTCTTGGGCTCTTAAAAAGAAGATTTTTTACTTTTTACTCTATGTATATAGGGAAAACTATTGACCCCTGGGGCGGGGCCAATTTTGACCCCAGTGCTTTTATTTGAACAAATTTGGTAGACACCCATTAGAAGATGTGTCATGCTAAATATCTTAGCTCTAGCTCTTTGGGTTCTTTAAAAGAAGATTTTTAAGGTTTTACTACATGTATATAGGGAAAATCAATGACCCCTGGGGCTGGGCCAATTTTGACCCCAGGGATTTTATTTGAACAATCTTGGTAGACACTCATTAAAAGATGTTTCATGCTAAATATCTTAGCTCTAGCTCTTTGGGTTCTTTAAAAGAAGATTTTTTTAAGTTTTTACTATATGCAATATAGGGAAAATCAAAGACCCCTGGGGCGGGGCCAATTTTGACCACAGGGCTTTTATTTGAACAATCTTGGTAGACACCCATTAGAACATGTTTCATGCTAAATATCTTAGCTCTAGCTCTTTGGATTCTTTAAAAGATTTTTTTAAAGTTTTTACTATTTGCATATGGGGAAAATCAATGACCCCCTGGGGCCGGGCCAATTTTGACCCCAGGGCTTTTATTTGAACAAACTTGGTAGACACTCATTAGAAGATGTTTCATGCTTAATATCTTAGCTCTAGCTCTTTTGGTTCTTTAAGAGAAGTTTTTTTAATGTTTTTACTATATGCATATAGGGAAAATCAATGACCCCCTGGGCCTGGACCAATTTTAACCTCAGGGCTTTTATTTGAACAAACTTGGTAGACATCCATTAGAACATGTGTAATGCCAAATATCTAAGCTCTAGCTCTTTGGGTTTTTTAGAAGAAGATTTTTCAAAGTTTTTACTATATGCATATAGGGAAAATCAATGACCCTGGGGGCGGGCCAATTTTGACCCCATGGCTTTTATTTGAACAATCTTGATAGACACTTATTAGAAGATGTTTCATGCTTAATATCTTAGGTCTAGCTCTTTGGGTTCTTTAAAAGAAGATTTTTTAAAGTTTTTACTATATGCATATAGGGAAAATCAATGACCCCCTTTGGCGGGACCAATTTTGACCCCAGGGCTTTTATTTGAACAAACTTGGTAGACATCCGTTAGAACATGTTTCATGCCAAATATCAAAGCTCTAGCTCTTTTGGATTTTTAGAAGAAGATTTTTTTAAGTTTTTACTATATGCATATAAGGAAAATCAATGACCCCCTGGGGCGGGGCCAATTTTGACCCCAGGGCTTTTATTTGAACAATCTTGGTAGACACTCATGTTGTTCAAATAAAAGCCCTGGGGTCAAAATTGGCCCCGCCCCAGGGGGTCATTGATTTTCCCTATATGCATATCGTAAAAACTTAAAAAATCTTCTTTAAAAGAACTTAAAGAGCTAGAGCTAAGATATTTAGCATGAAACATGTTCTAATGAGTGTCTACCAAGTTTGTTCAAATAAAAACCCTGGGGTCAAAATTGGACCCGTCCCAGGGGGTCTTCGATATTCCTTATATGTGTATAGCAAAAACTTTAAAAAATCTTCTTTGAAAAAACCCAAATAGCTGGAGTTTAGATATTTAAAGCATGAAACATCTTCTAGTGAGTGTCTACAAATTTTGTTCAAATAAAAGCCCTGGGGTCAACACTGGCCCCGCCCCGGGTGTCATTGGTTCTCCTTATATGTGTATAGCAAAAACTTAAAACCAATTTTGAAAAAAAAAACAAATAGCTGGAGTTTAGATATTTTAAGCATGAAACATCTTCTAGTGAGTGTCTACAAAGTTTGTTTAAATAAAAGCCCTGGGGTCAAAACTGGCCCCGCCCCCAGGGGTGTCATTGTTTTTAACTATATGTGTATAGTAAAAATTTAAAAACATCTTCTTTTAAAAAAACCCAATGAGATAGAGCTTAGATGTTTAGCATGAAACATCTTCTTATTGGTGTCTTCTACCAAGTTTGTTCAAATAAAATCCCCTGGATTAAAATTGGCCCTGACGGGGGGAGGGGGGAGTAGATCATTGGTTTTCATTATATGTGTGTAGTAAAAACTTAACATTGTGAAACATCTTCTAATGGGTGTCTTCTAAGTTTGTTCAAATAAAAGCCCTGGGGTTTAAACTGGCCCCGCTCCGGGTGCCTTTATACAGGTGAGCGACCTAAGGGCTATCATGGCCGTCTTGTTGATAATGTTTGTGTGTGGAAGTTGGTATGTCAAAACTTGCTGAAGAGAAATGTTTAATACTTAACACACTTATTTGAGAGCATAATAGGAGGTCACTTTGTAAGGGTCATAACTCTAGCATTAACTTTGACAGAATTATGGTCTTTTCTTAACTTAGGATAATTATTCTTTAAGAAATATTATTTATTTATTTATTTATTTTCTTTATTCTCAAAATCTTCATTTTATTATCAGTTTCTTGATTTTAAACAGGAGCATCTTTGTTGTTGATTTGTAACTAGGATTACAGTTAGATCTCACTGATAAAACCTAGTATTTTCTTTTTTTCTGTCTGAATTTTCATTAGCTTAGAGTTTTTCTTATTTGTTAGATGAAACATATGTTGGTTATATTTATATTATGTTCTCAGTGTTTTGTGTTGCTAGACTTCCAGTTTGCATTTTATCGTAAGTATGAAGATAGAATGTCGGCCGTTTAAATAAATAGATGATATTCAAGTTTTTTTCTAGAAATACAGGATTTATTTTCATCGAGTGGTATGGAAATAAATATTTCATGAGTGGCAGTAGCCATGAGTGAAATATAAAAATGTTCATACCACAAGATGCAAATAAATCTTGTATTTTTAGAAAAAAAACTTGAATTTTCTGTTCATTATATACATTTTTCAATTTTAATATTACAATTGGAAAGATTTTCCTTTTAATTTTGTGTATTGGCTTGATTTAGAAAAAGTAGTCTGGCAAGACAGCAGTGAAAATACGAAAAATATGTTTCACTGCTGTGAAAAATAATTATTTTTAAGCTGAAAATACAGGAAATGAAAGTACGCATTTTATTCAACAATATTTCATTCATAAGTATATAATATAAAGAAATATATTTTTTATAATGTTGCATGATTAATGTACAAATAAACAGTATTTATTATAAACATGACTGCTGTAAAATATGTATCATTAACAATGTTATATTATTTAGTTCTGTCATTATTTTCTCTTACATTGGAAAAAGAACACTGTATGGAAGTTAGATGACGAACTTTAAGCAGTTGATTTATTCATTTGATGTTAATCGGCTAATTTAAGGGACTGCACTGAGGTTTTATTTGGCATGTCGGATACTGGAAATAATCTCTACAAGATTAATATTCGCTGTGATGGAAATAAATTAATTTATTCATTTGATGTTAATTGGCTTATTAAAGGGATTCCACTTTTTTTGGACATGTCGGATACTGAAAATATCATTTTAAGATTTATGTTCAATGTGATGAAGGTCTAGCCTTAACACATTTGTGCAAAATTTCAGATCAATTGCCTACTCTGTTGTTTCAGAATAATTATTTTAATTGTTTAAACAGCACGCCTCCAGATTCATGCTTATTGTCTTGAAAATTTGAAAATGTATTTAACTTTGTAATATTGTAAAGTTACCAAAGGAATGCAGTTGACACAATATCAATGACACTTGCAACCCATTTAAATTACCATTAAGAGGTCACAATATGCAAAAATAATCCTTGCTGCATTAGTAATGGAGTAAAAACATAGTAATAAATACTCATTTTAAAATTTTATGCTTTTCCTAAATTTTAGTACATATTTCTCAGTTTTGATTTTATCGAAATATTTTTGCTCATCTAGAGACCTGCAGCTTTAAAACTGGCCCAAAATTTAAAAGCTTTACAAAGCGTTTTACTCAAATCGGTCAAATAATAACACAAAAATATGGTTTTCAATATATTTCAGAATACATTTCATAAATAAAATTTTCTTTTGCATATACTTCTGTCTTGATCTATTTAAGAAATTCAAATGTTTTTTTGTTATTTTTGGCTTTTGGACCTCAGTGGAGTTCCTTTAATGTAATTCGTCATGCTGAAGCAAAATGTATGTACCATATGTTAATAACATTAATCACATACCTGTGCCGATTTTGCCACTCTGTAAATATGGTATTGCACGGCCATGCATATATTTTGACGTGACATCATTTACATTTCACATTATAGTGTAAAGACGCGCTAAATGTAAGTGTTACGCTATTCGGACGTCAATGAAAAATTATTCTTTTGCACTTTAAACGGTCTTAATTTGTGTTTGTGATATTTGTGAAGGTTCATTACTGAATTTATTGAACTTGTAAACTTGTGCACGACCTACATTTCTTACTACAACATAAATATAAATAGCTGTGCACGGTTGATTGCTCTTGATTATGTATATGAATATGTATATGATTGTTACTCCTGAATATATGATCATTTTAATTCTTAATAAAAACGGGGTAAATATGGTGTCAGATATGCATTTGATATGGATTTTTTGACTCTGGAAATAGAAGGGAGGGTTAATTGATAGATAAGATTCAATAATGATTACTCTTGTCATATAACGTCACGTGGTTTAAACGATGAAGGTTTATTGGTTATATTTTCTAGGGTATGATGTTAATGTTAGGGGTGATCAAATATGAATGAAACTGGGTCAATTTCTTAGAAGTCCTTACCAAACAGTGTGCCAAAATAATTATCTTAATCCTTCAAAATACTCGCCACCAGATCTTTTAAAAGTATACTGTTCAGACACTTAAATATAACCGAACCGAGATTTTATTTTGCGTTTGATTTTTTCTTCCGTCCAAGTGATTTTTGAGCTCCAAAAATAGGGAAAAATTAAAAGGGGGAAATGCCTTGGGGAACCGCCCCCTTTTTGCGTCTCCCCCCTTGGGCGCATTGCCCCTCCCCCGGGGCGGCCGCCTTTTTTGTCACAGTTGCTTAGGGGGAGCTTTTTAGGGGTCGTTTTAATGTCCGTCGTCTGTCATCCCTTTTTCCCTCCAACTTGTTCGTTTACACTCTTGCTAGCGGTCACATTGTTGCCTCAATCATTATCACACGTTGTCAGGATGCTTATCTAGTTGAAAGCTCGGATGAGTTCGAACATGTGTCATCTCGGATGAAAAAACTAGGTCACAGGAGTTAAAAATAGAAAAACTTTGTTAACACTCTAGTGGTCATAATTTTGCCTAAATCATCAATATTTCTCAGGATGCTTGCCTAGGTGAAAGCTCGGATGAGTTCGAACATGGGTCATCAGGGATGAAAAACGAGGTCACCGGAGCTAAAAATAGGTAAACATTGTTAACACTCTAGCGGTCATAGTTTTCCCTGAATCATCATCACTCTTGGTCAGGATGCTGGTCTAGGTGATAGCTTGGATGAGTTCGAACATGGGTCATTCCGGAAAAAATAGGTCACTAATAATAACACTCTAGTGGTAACAATTTTGATTCAATTATCATCAAACTTGGTCAGAACGCTTTTCAATGTATTTGCTCAGATGAGTTTGAACATGGGTTGTCTCGCATGAAAAAATTGTTAACACTCTAGTGGCTACTGTTTTGATCCAAGTATCCTGGAAATTGGTCTGAAAGTTTGTATTAATGATTTCTAGGTCAAGTTCGAATATGGGTCACCTGGGTAAAAGCTAGGTCACACTGCTTAAATATGGATAATCCTTGTTAACACTCTAGAGGTCACATTTTTGACTCACCTGTCATGAACTTGGTCAGAATGCTTGTCTAGGTAATTGTTCCGATGAGTTTGATGGGTCAGATGAGAGATCAAGGACCATTATGACACTCTTGTTTGAATATTTCTTTTAGTTATGAAGGACTTTGCCTTTGTCAAACTTGGCATTTTCAGATTTACCCTTAGGTATGACAAATTGAATGACAGGACCTTGATTGGTAAAGAAAATTACACACATGACCTTTCTGACGATCATGGTACGTTCTGCTATGCAAGGTCTTTGAGATCGATTGTTGTATTTAGGTGAGTGTTTTAACAACTGTTCGGAGATTCTTACCCGAGCAAGATTTTGCTCGTTTGTAAAGAGATGGGGTATCTTTTGTTAGGAGATGGGGTATCCATCTGGTACTTATCGTTCTTATTTTTAAATCACGTCTGAGAATTGATTAGCGGCTCTTACAGATATATCATCGCATTTAGCCATATAACTAGTTATCTTACATTAGTAGCTATCAGATCCTTAACGTTTGTAACCATTTTTTGAAAAGTTGCATGAGGTGCATCTTTTACTGCATCCATATCACTTTTAAATGTCTTACACCAGTGTGTGACAGATGAAAAAAGTTCGTTGTTCCTATAAGCACGACATATTTCATATAAAATATATAAATATGTCTATCGCCTGTATACCAAGAATACAGCTGTTCTAGATATAGGACCGTATTTGGTCGGTGAAAGGAGACCATTTCCAACCATTTTCGCTTTGGTGTACACGAGTAGATAGTGTTTTTGTCTCAGCTAGACTGAACTGAGTTACACATGTATAAGTCTCAATTGAGAGCTTACACAACAATCTATGCGATACATGTACATATAGTATATGCAAAATGTGGTTAAAAGCGAATTATTGGCCTAGTTGCATTCATATGAACACATCTCGTATATCTTTATTTATGTAAATGCTGATATATTATTTTATTCATACCCAGTTGATGATTTCAAGCCGTATATAAAACGGCTGGTAACAGTTTCTAGCAAAACACAACAAAGGCAGCTTGCGTACAATATTTAATACACTAAAATGACTACATAGATTCATAGCAAAACACATGATATAACTACAGTTGGTTTTGTATATATATTCTTAACTTAGTTTGTGTAAACATGGTTACCAAGAAACTCTTGAGTTAATATTTTATCGCATCAGTTTTGTATTGTTTCTATAAAATTAATTTTACGGTGACCGTCACGATACGGTTCAAGTTAAACCACCATTTTTTTCAAACTTATTAACCCCAGAAGAAATTAACATATAACTGTATTCGGGTGCGAAGATTTCCCGTTGGATATTTGTTGTTCATACCAATACAATTTTGCCAATTTAATTTGAATTTAAGTAGACGTTTAAAGGTCCATTTGTCCGAAATACTATCATTTTTATTTCTCAAAAACATTTTATATAAGGATATTTTTTTTTTACAATTTCAAAAACTTATTGGCTAGAAGAACCATTTTTTTTATTTAAATGTTTTTTGGTAATCTATACAATTATAGTGAATAACATTTCTTTACAGAAGTCAGAATACTACTTTGTTTATATTTTGCTATATTTTCGGAATATTACTGCACGTTTAACGCTACTTTTTAAAGTTCTTTAACATCTAATATGCTCTGAATCTATTATCAATCCATTATTAAACACTCTTTAATCTTTAATTACACATTTTTGATTTCTGTGCCTTTAAAGAACTATTTTACATGAAGTCAACGATCTGGAATTATTAATACATTTATGTGTTATGTTAATTTTTGACTAAAAGATACAACACACGGGACTTTGAACTCCGGTTAAAACACTATAAACACACATTATTAAAAACTAATATTAATATCTGACATTAAAAAAATAATATAAAATTCTGTCCCAACTGTTATATCAAGATAATTATTATTCCAAAAGAAAGATGCGAAAAAATATCCTTATTGCAACACCTACCCTATTTGCACAAATGCAAAATACACTCAATCGCCTTGAAATAAAAAAAATTGAAAAGACCGGAGACATATACCCCATCTCCCCATTCACAACATTCGCTGTTGTGAACAAAACAAAAACAAATAGAGTCATGGATTAAAACTTTCAAGCAAAGGAGCAGTTGCAATCAGTCTTACAACTATTCGAATGCTTCATTGTTCTCTTCCTATATCGGATAGTGTAGAGTAAAACGTCTTTAAATTCATTATTTAACATGCTGTGCTTTTCATTATGCAGTATTAAATCGATAAACTTTATTTAAGGCACATTATGCCAAAGAAACAATTTATTTTATTCTTTAGAAAGGGCAAAAATGAATTTAATGTTATTTAGATAATGGTTTCAGAGAATATTTGCCATAAACGTGAAATAATTTGTCATAAAAGTACCAAATGTAAACATAGCAGAATTTTTACTTCAACACAAGAAACTTATTTACTCTAACTGTGCTCACTGCCAACAAGCAACAGATGACAAAAATGGTTCAGATAATTGGCTAATGAGTAACTTTGAGATACTTTTATTAAAGTGCACCAACATTAAAAGGCTTTTGTGAAATAAAAAAAATTAAAGCATTTGTGAGGCATACTGGGCCTTTAAAGAATGTCCATAAAAGTACGTTTTCCATTTTAAACTGTAATCAGAATGACAAATTACTAAAAACACATCTAGAAAAAAGCGTATTTATAACACTAAAAGCTACAATAACGAATATCTATGAAAGCAACAATATCTATAATCTAAACATATAAAGTTAAAATTGTTTATAATAAACTATAGCACACAAAAGAAACAGCAGTAAATGCGTTTTATCCACAAACATCAAAAATATGATTAGACACTGAGTAAAATATTAATAATATCTTGACAATAACTTGAATGTATATATAAATAAAGATGTTGACAATGAAAGAAACACCAAAACACCACATGTATTTATGATATATATAAGCAATATATGTGATTATAAATCTACATTTTGTTTTGTAAATTTGTGTGTACACAAATAATCCTTTTCACATTACGAAATAACTTTCCCAGGAAAGTTTCCAAATTATCGGATATTTTCCTCATTATGTTTATAAAGCTCATTCTGTGTCAGCTTTCGAATTTGATTTAAACATATTTTATTCTTCTTTTTTTACACATTTATAACATAATGTTCTCATAATTAAAACACAATATAGTAAAAGGGTTGAACCACAAGTTTTTACAACATCAGCAAACGTTTCTTCCTTGAAGCTTTCGAATTATCTTCCTTGAACTAACTTACTTATACTTGTTTTACAAGGTGTACATTAATATCACCTGAGTAGTACTCGAACCAATGTTGACAGGATTGTAATCTTTACCACAATAATTACCACCCCTCCCCTCTGAGTAATAATGCAAACAGAACAACAGATACAACACTAATATAAGAACATGTAAAACAATGATTTGATACAATTGAACCTTTCAAATTTCGGATAATAACCCCGAACACAACAGTAAGAGCACAGTTACTATCACTATATATAACATTGATACTTTGATGACAACATTTTACATAATAAGTTAAATAATATTATTAAAAGAACACATGATTGAATTTTAACAACATCAGTCACACAGTTATTGAAACACACTGTTTAAACTTTATTGATTCTTTAACGATTTTATGAATATTGAATAAGTAAAAATAATATTAAAATTGAAAAAATAGCAACCATCAATAGCAGACCAACTGCATTTAATTTACAAACATGAAAACAACAATGATTTGACACAATCACAACATGTAAGCCCTTTTTGATCAAACTTCGGATAAGAACCTCAAATACATAAGTAAGAATACACAGAACGGATAAGGTATTTCGGTCTAACCTACGCTAAGTAACCAAACATTTAAATGAATAATAATTTAATGCTAAGAGTTTTTGACATTTTTTTCAAATATGTCGAGTAGAAGTCCCCCTAAGAAAATTTAAATTTCCCATAAATATAAAAAAGGAAAAGGGCAGTACAAAAAATTTTTTAACCCTTAAATTTAAACGGTTGTAGGCCCTTTTGCCCTTTTATTTGGGTTTTGGCCCCATTATTTGGCATTTTCTAAATTGATTATGATGGTCAAAAAAATATTTCAATCTTTATTTCCTAAATTAATTTCATTTTTTCTTTGTTTTTAGATAAAAACCATTTTAAAAAAAACAATTTTTCTAAGATGCCCCCTCCTGTTTCAATAACTTTAAACCATGTTGAAAAATAACATTTTTGTATTTTAAAATTCCGTATTAAGTTCGAGATTATCTTAAAGGGAAAACCCGATTTGAATGCGATTAATTTTTAAACACAGTAGGGAAAATTTTAAAAGGAAAAAATAATGAAAAGTACTATGACTTTATGTAAAAAAGATTTTTAAAAAACAAAAAACGTTCGGCGCCCACTTGAAATTCTAAATATTAACATGGGAAAAAATAAAAAGGGTCAAAGTATTTTCAATTCTTATTCAACGTCATCCCCAAGTATCAAGTGCAATGGCAATTTTTTGATTTAACCAGTGTTGGAGCCATCGTATCTCTTAGACCACTTGCAGAGTTCATGTTCCACATAAAAACGAAATACCCGGTATATAACAATGGTGCGCCAGCACTTATTTGTGTTCTCCAACTACATTATATTTAAAGTACATAAAACTCGTTAATAGAAGACGAACTTGCATTCATCTGCTATTACAGATCATAAACTTTAAAACCCCTTTTAACATTTTTAAAATAAGTTTTTTTCGAAGAATATTTTACAAAAATTTGGCGGAAATTTATTTTCCTGTAGGAGATCTTTCATTCTGCAGCTAAGCGTGTTTTGGGCCAATGCGTTTACAATTATTGGGTTGTTTACCTTTTTTGCCCAAAAAATAAAAACCCGTTACTAATTAAACCCCCTGGGGGAAAACCCTTTTGCTTTAAAAACAAATAATTTAAGTAAAAAGAAAAGAGAAAAAAGATATAAAACCGAAATGATGATTTTGATTAACTTCACTTTAAGCAATTTTAAGGGAAAAGAATTAATTTGGTACTTAAACCACAAAAAAAAATTTAATGAAAACAGTTTTTAAAAAATTGAGGTTTTCCCTTTTCATAATAAAGAATTAAAAGGAAATGCCCAAACCGCCCGAAATTCGAATTAAATTTTAAAGATTTTCTTTATAAAGAAAAAATGAATTTTAAATTTTCCCAAATTTCCAAATATAACAAAAAATTTTCCCTTAACAAAGAAAAAAGTTTTAAAAAAAAAGGGGCAAATTTGATTTAAACAATTTCACTTTACACCAAGCAAGGTTTTCAAGAAATTGGCTTTACAAAAAGCAAATATTTCAACAAGATGACTTTTCACCAAGCAAGGATTTCAACAAGTTCACTTTGTTTCCAGATTTTTATACTCCACAACTGCAGGTGTCAAGTGCTGTGTGGCAGCTGTAAAACATTGCCCCGTACTTTACTTTAGTGTTGTTATATTTTTCTGGTCCTGCGGGATCATTGATGCCAGCACTATAAAGTGTTGAACATTTAGTACCGCTCCTACGGGGCGTGAGGGATGTTGCACGTATTCATTATCCCTCATGAACA
Organism: Ruditapes philippinarum; assembly: GCF_026571515.1. NCBI lineage: Eukaryota > Metazoa > Mollusca > Bivalvia > Venerida > Veneridae > Ruditapes > Ruditapes philippinarum. The sequence continues at coordinate 12,349 of NW_026851732.1, read as the reverse complement.
GACTCAATCAAAATGAGTCTGCAATTCTCTTGTAATTTTGTTGTGATTTATGCTTCCGAAGGATCACTTTGTTACCAGATTTTTATACTTCACAACAGCAGGTGTCAAGTTCTGTGTAGCAGCTGTAGAAAGTTGCTATGTACTTCACTTCAGTGTTGTTATAATTTTCTGGTCCTTCGGGATCATTGATGCCAGCACTTTTAAGTGTTGAGAATTAAGTACCGTTCCTAGGAGGCGTGAAAGTTGTTGCACGTGTTCATTATCCCTCATTGACGGACTCAATCAAACCGAGTCAGTCTGCAATTCTCTTGTAATTTTGTTGTGATTAATGCTTCTGAAGGATCACTTTGTTTCCAGATTTTTATACCTAGCAAACATTTCAAGAAGTTTACTTTTCACCAAGCAAGGATTTCAACAAGTAGACTTTACACTAGGCAATGATTTAAACAATTTCTCTTTACACCAAGCAAGGTTTTCAACAAGTTGGCTTTACAAAATAGCAAATATTTCAACACGATGACTTTTCACCAAGCAAGGTTTTCAACAAGTTCGCTTTGTTTCCAGATTTTTATACCAAGCAAACATTTCAAGAAGTTTACTTTACACCAAGCAAGGATTTCAACAAGTAGACGTTACACTAGGCAATGATTTAAACAATTTCTCTTTACACCAAGCAAGGTTTTCAACAAGTTGGCTTTACAAAATAGCAAATATTTCAACACGATGACTTTTCACCAAGCAAGGTTTTCAACAAGTTCGCTTTGTTTCCAGATTTTTATACCAAGCAAACATTTCAAGAAGTTTACTTTACACCAAGCAAGGATTTCAACAAGTAGACTTTACACTAGGCAATGATTTAAACAATTTCTCTTTTCACCAAGCAAGGTTTTCAACAAGTTGGCTCTACAAAAAAAGCAAATATTTAAACACGATGACTTTTCACCAAGCAAGGATTTCAACAAATTCACTTTGTTTCAAGATTTTTATACTCCACAAGAACAGGTGTCAAATGCTGTGTGGCAGCTGTAAAAAGTTGCCCCGTACTTCACTTCAGTATTGTTATATTTTTCTGGTCCTTCGGTATCATTGATGGCAGCACTATTAAGTGTTGAGAATTGAAAACCGCTCCTAGGGGGCGTGAGGGATGTTGTGCGTATTCGTAATCCCTCATGAACAGACTCAATCAAACCGAGTCTGCAATTCTTTTGTAATTTTGTTGTGATTTATGCTTCCGAAGGATCACTTTGTTTCCAGATTAATATACTTTACAACAGCAGGTGTCAAATGCTTATGTGGCAGCTGTAAAAAGTTGCCCCGTACTTCACTTCAGTGTTGTTATATTTTTCTGGTCCTTCGAGATCATTAATGCCAGAATTATTAAGTGTTGGGAATTGAGTACTGCTCCTAAGGGGGGTGAAGGGTGTTGCACGTATTCATTGTCCCTTATGAACAGACTCAATCAAACCGAATCTGCAAATATCTTGTAATTTTGTTGTGATTTATGCTTCCGAAGGATCACTTTGTTTCCAGATTTTGATACTTCACAACGGCAGGTGTCAAGTGCTGTGTGGTAGCTGTAAAAAATGCACCGTACTTCACTTCAGTGTTGTTATATTATTCTGGTCCTTCAAGATCATTAATGCCAGAATTATTAAGTGTTGGGAATTGAGTACTGCTCCTAAGGTTCGTGAGGGTTGTTGCACGTATTCATTATCCCTCATGAACAGACTCAATCAAACCGAATCTGCAATTCTCTTGTAATTTTGTTGTGATTAATTCTTCCGAAAGATCACTTTGTTTCCAGAATTTTATACTTCACAACTGCAGGTGTCAAGTGTTGTGTGGCAGCTGTAAAAAGTTGCCCCGTACTTCACTTCAGTGTTGTTATATTTTTTTGGTCCTTCGGGATTATTGATGCCAGCACTATTAAGAATTGATAATTGAGTACCGCTCCTCGGAGGCGTGAGGGATGTTGCACGTATTCATAATCCCTCATTAACAGACTCAATCAAACCGAGTCTGCAATTATTTTGTAATTTTGTTGTGATTAATGCTTCTGAAGGATCACTTTGTTTCCAGAGTTTTATACCAAGCAAAATATTTCAAGAAGTTGACTTTACATCAAACAAGGATTTCAACAAGTAGATTTTACACTAGGCAATGATTTAAACAATTTTTCTTTACACAAAGCAATGATTTCATTTAGTTGACTTTAAACCAAGCAAAGATTTTAACAATTTGACTTTATACCATGCAAGGATTACATCAATTAGGCTTTACACAAAGGAACGATTTCAACAAAATGACTTTTTACCTTGCAAGGATTTGATTAGATAGGCTTTACACCAAGCAAAGATTTTAAGAAGTTGCCTTTACACTAGACAAGGATATTAACAAGGTGACTTTCCAACCAGCAATGATTTCGTTAAGTTGTCTTTACACAAAGCAAGGATTTCATTAAGTTGACTTTAAACGAAGCAAGGAATTTAACAATTGAACTTTATACCATGCAAGGATTTAAACAAGTTGGCTTCACACAAAGCAAAGATTTCAACAAGTTGTCTTTACACCAAGCAAGGATTTAATCAATTTGTCTTTAAACCAAGCATGGATTTCAACAAGTTGACTTTACACCAAGCAAGAATATCAACAAGTTGGCTTTACAACAAGCAAAGATTTCAACAAGATGACTTTTGACCAAGCCATGATTTCAACACGAAGGCATTACACCATGCAAAGATTTTGACAAGTTAACTTGACATCAATCAAGGATTTCAACCAGTTGACTTAACATTAGGCAAGGCATTCAACAAGGTGACTTTACACCAAGTAAGGATTTCAACAAGTTGACTTTATACCAATCAAGGATTTCAACAATTTGACTTTATACCAAGCAAGGATTTTGAACAATTTGACTTCACACAAAGCAAGGATTTCATTTAGTTGACTTTAAACCAAGCAAATATTTGAACAATTTGACTTTATTCAAAGCAAGGATTTCATCAATATGGCTTTACAAAAAGCTAAGTCTTCAACAAGATGACTTTACACCAAGTTAAGATTTCAACAATTTGTCTTTAAACCAAGCAAGGTTTTCAACAAGCTGTCTTTACACCAAGCAAGGATTTAAACACGTTGGCTTTACAACAAGCAAAGATTTCAACAAGATTACTTTTTACCAATCAAGGATTTCAACAGGTAGGCTTTACACCAAGCAAGGATTTCAACAAGTTTTCTTTACTAAAGCAAGAATTTCAACCAGTTGACTTAATTTTAGGCAATGAGTTCAACAAGGTGTCTTTACAACAAGAAAAGATTTTAACAAGTGTACGTAAAACCAAGCAAAGATTGCAACAATTTGACTTTACACCAAACAAGGATTTCAACAATTTGACTTTATACCAAGCAAGGATTTCAACAATTTGACTTTACATAAAGCAAGGATTCTATCAAGTTAGCTTTACGCTAAGCAAGGATTTCAACAAGTTGACTTTACACCAAGCAAGGCTTTCAACAAAGTGACTTTACACTAGGCAAGGTTCTCAACAAGGTGATTTTACAACCAGCAAGGAATTCAACAAGTTGTTGATTTACAAGAAGCAAGTATTTTAACCAGTTGAATTTACACCAAAAAGGATTTCAACAATTTGACTTTATATTAAGCAAAGATTTCAACAATTTGACTTTACACAAAGCAAAGATTTCAACAAGTTGACTTTACACCAAGCAAGGAGTTCAACCAATTGACTACACATTAGGCAATGATTTTAACAAGTTGACTATACACCAAGTAAAGATTTTAACAATTTGACTTATTGACAAGGAAGGATTTCAACAAGTTGGCTTTACACGAAGCAAGGATTTCAACAATTTCTCTTCACTCCGAGCAAGGATTTCAACAAGATGACTTTTCACCAAGCAAGAATTTCAACAAGATGGCTTTACACCAAGAAAGGATTTCAACAAGTTAACTTTACACCAAGCAAGGTTGTGGACAATTAGTCATTAAAACAAGCCAGGATTTCAACAAGTTTACTTTACACGAAGGGAGGATTTAGCAAGTTGGCTTTACACCGAGCAAGAATTGCTACAATTTGACTTTATGACAAGGAAGGATTTTAACAAGTTGGCTTTACACTAAGCAAGGACTGAAACAAGTTGACTTTACACCAAGCAAGGATGTCAACAATTTGTCTTTAAACCAAGCAGGGATTTCAACAATTTGACTTTATGACAAAGACGAATTTCAACAAGTTCGTTTTACACCAAGCAAGAATTTCATTAAGTTGACTAAGCAAGGATTTTATTAATGATTTGAACATGTAGTAATGATAATTATCATTATTGTTTGTGTTCATGTCAATACCTTAACATCACAGTGACCTATGTCTTTATATGTTTGCCTATTTGACTTGCTAATGGGGTTTTTTTTTGTAAATTATGCAAATTTAGTGTTATTGCAAAAATAAATTGAAATTGTTTGAAAAAATTGTTTAGTTACCTTTGTTGTATTCACTTGAATATAAATGTTATTCTCACATATCTTATCTATAGCAATATAATTCTCATGCAACAGACGTAGATAATCGGCAAGTTCTTTGCACAGAGCCGCAACAACATTGACTGACAAACAACTGTCGTCCTCAAGAATTTCTTGAATACTGCGTTTCGTCCCAACTGGTAGAAGTTCACTTATCATCCGCACAGATCTGTTAAATTTCTGATATTCTAAAATGGCGGTGCCAATTTCTGAAAAAAAAGCACACGTTGTATTGATCTATACATTATTGTATGTTATTTTGTCGAAAACTGCTGTTAATTACGTTATCTATACAATCTTTATATGTTTACTGGTTCTCTGCATTTCAAACAGTTTGAACAACAGTCTATGTGGTGCTCCTTAGATCAGATTAAAGGGTAACAGTCCTGCATCCTTAGTCTCTCTCTCTTCAGCTGTCTCAACCGTTTATCGTTATTGTTCATATTGTCTTATTATTACGTAGCATATATGTAACTCCCGGAAAAAGCAATCACAGAATTATAGAAGTGAATCTGAATACAGGTAAGTGTTTACCTTTCTGGACCGCTGTTCGACTCTGCTCATCAAAACTTGGATTGAAACTCTAAAATACAAAGTGAAGCACTGATTAAAAATAATACCAGGCGCTTGAATAATTAAATGATTAGACTGTTTTAATTCATGTGACACTTTTACCAACATAAGCTTATTATCTCACAAATTCGTTATTACTATTTTCAAATACCCGTAACGCTTTTGCGACAACGCAAACACGTTATTGCACGATCGTGTATATATTTTTGACGTGACATCATTTACATTACTTAAACATTGCGTTCAGACGCTCAAAATGTTAGCGTTACACATTAGGCGCGACAATGAAAAGTTTTCCTTTTTCACTGTAAACAGTCTGTATTTTAGGTATGTGATAAGATATTATACTCTTGTAGGCTCATTACTGATTTTATTGACTCGTTTAATAAAAATAATATTATGCTCGACTGAGGCTTTTTATAAGAGGCTTTCTAATTCACGCCCGGCAAACTGTCGCTCCACTTCAAAATTGTGGTGTACGGTAAAACGAGCGAACGGCATTTCCGAGATAGAGCAGAAGGCCGATTTAAACGCCTAATTGTAAGTATTGTTTATGTGTTTGTCTTGTTATTTCTTTTAAGTTGTATTTTTTTCGAAAAACGGAAAATGTAGTTCCGTGTAGGATTGATTTAGGCTTCCAATGATCTAAGCTGTTACAAAAACAAAATTATATTAAGCCCGGGAGAACTTTTCTTCCTGACGAAGCGAACGATGATTTGTAGAATATTGAACTTCCCAACCATAGAAATGCCATACCCTTCGGATTTCTTGAAAAAGTGTAGTAGTAAATTATCAACCCGTAATAAGAACTTGTCCTTCGTGCAAAATAAATTACTCCTGGAGGTTTTTTTAAATTTGTAAATCGATATTTTTCGAAAGTAGTGGAGCGAAAGGGCAAGAGATGGAGCAAAAGGTTCGATGTTGAGCGCAAGGCGATATAAATTTGACGTATTAGGAGGAGCGTAGTCTATGATTTTTTATATATAATAGCTATAGAAGTTAAAATAGACGTGATCAAGTGTTGAGACCGAGATATATATATACCTTTAAAAGACAACTAATAATGTGTGATATCCTTTCAACGACTATAGCGTAATAAATGTAATCGCGAAGGTGTCACCTATGGCTGCCATGTATATTCAATTATTTATGTTCGAAATTTGGATGAGGCCCGACCATTGAATCATACACATGTATGCATGGCATAATACAGGATGTCACTTATTCGAGGTCAATCATGATTTTTCACACGGTTATGTACATTTAAAAACGTGTGTCCATGCAAATTCGACAAAATTGAATATTTTCAGTTCTACCGCGAACAAATGTTTCCGAGCAGGTAGGCCTACATGTAACGCGATTGTTCACGCCAAAATGTTATATTTTTCGAAAAATTAGATATTCAAGATGCAGAACAGAAACAAAATTATGCAATGCATGGAACATATTTAATTAAATGGATCACTACTACCGAGTTCAGTTCACAATGACTTTCTGTCATTAATAGCTCTAACGTACATGTTCAGAGCAAACACAAATAAGCCACTTTTCATGAATTTGTAAGGCGAGGAATCGCTATGAAAATGGTTGACAATGTGTCAGTCGTTATAAGGATATAACACGTGTTTTAGTTATGTTTCAAGATACTTCCTCCCTTATTTGGCATTGTTGTTTAATTTTTTTTTATTTTCCTCTCAAAGAGTAAATAGAAATTTCTACTATAACTAGGTCTATTATATTATTGATAATTTTAGTCCGTACATCGACTGAGCTCTGCCTTTTTTATTACGTTCGTTTTGTTCATAGATAAACAAACAAAATCTTAGATACTTATTTTTACTTATTTTTTTCTTAAACCAAGACTGTACTGCAGTGTTTGATTACAAAAGTAAACATTTCTATTTACACTTTGAGAGGAAAATAAAAAAAACTAACCAACAATGCTAAATAAGGGAGGAAGTATCTTGAAACATAACTGAAACACGTGTTATATCCTTATAACGACTGACACCTTGTCGACCATTTTCATAGAGATTATTCATGAAAACGTGGCTTATTTGTGTGTGCTCTGAACATGTACGTTAGAGCTATAAATGACAGAAAGTCATTGTGAACTGAACTCGGTAGTAGTGATCCATTTAATTTAATGTGTTCCATGCATTGCATAATTTTGTTTCTGTTCTGCACCTTGAATATATAACTTTCGAAAAACATTTATAACTTTCGAAAAACATAACATTTTTGCGTGAACAATCGCGTTACACGTACCTGCTCGGAAACATCTGTTCGCGGAAGAACTGAAATTATTCGATTTTGTCGAATTTGCATGGACACACGTTTTTAAATGTACATAACCGTGTATCATGATTGACCTCGAATTAGTGGCATCCTGTATTATGCCATGCATACATGTGTATGATTCAATGGTCGGGCCTCAATCCAAATTCGAACATTGTTTGTTTGTTTGTTTGTTTTTTTTTTTCATTTTACGCCTTTTCCCAAAAAAGTATTTCAGTCATATAGGGGGGTAGTTTCCTAACCATCGTTCCTGGAGAGTTTACACCAGTACTAGACTACCTCCCTCCCGTGCTAAACTACCAAAGTAACTCCCGGAAATCGAACCCACGCCGGAGAGGTAACTGGATTAGAAGTCATTGACTCTAACCCCTCGACCACGGAGGCGGTCAATTTCGAACATAAATAATGGAATATACACGGCAGCCATTACCTTCGCGATTACATTTATTATTGCTATAGTCGTTGAAAGGTTATCACACTTTATTAGTTGTCTTTAAAAGGTATATATATCTCGGTCTTAACACTTGATCACGTCTATTTTAACTTCAATAGCTTTTATATATAAAAAATCATAGAAAACGCACCTCCTAATACGTTCAAATTAATATCGCCTTGCGCTCAACATCGAACCTTTTGATCATCTCTTGCCCTTTCGCTCCACTACTTTCGAAAAATATCGATTTACAAATTTAAGAAATCCTTCAGGAGTAATTTATTTTGCACGAAGGACAAGTTCTTATTACGGGTTGATAATTTACTAATACACTTTTTTCAAGAAATCCGAAGGGTATGGGCATTTCTATGGCTGGGAAGTTTCAATATTCTACAAATCATCGTTCGCTTCGTCAGGGAGAAAAGTTCTCCGGGCTTAATATAATTTTTTGTTTTTTGTAACAGCTTAGATCATTGGAAGCCAAAAATCAATCCGACACGGAACTACATTTTCCGTTTTTCGAAAAAAAAAATTTAAATGAATAACAAGACAAAAACATTAATCAATACTTACAATTAGGCGTTTAAATCGGCCTTCCGCTCTATCTAGGAAATGCCGTTCGCTCGTTTTACCGTATACCACAATTTTGAAGTGGAGCGACAGTTTGCCAGGCGTGTAATTGTTAGAGACACAAAAGGAACGAACTGTGATTCGAACCAAACTCTTCGTCCTCATTTTTTAATAAATTTTAGACATAAAAAATTACCGTCATAATGAATTTCTTATATCATGAATAGATAATGAGAATCTTACAATCGGCTGTCGGTACATACGGGAACATTTAACTCGAGGATACATGGATACGGCGGTAAAGAGGCTTGGTTTCCGCTGAACAGTTGAAATTCGAGAGCAAAATGTTCCCATTTGTTACGACAGCCGGTGTATGATTATTGTTCTTACTTATTTGATATAAATTATTTTCTAGAAAAAAAAAGCTAATATTTTTATTGAGCCCTTTTTCGGAGAGAAGCGGATGAACTTTTTTCAGACGCAATATCACGCCATGCAAAGAACGCAATTCATTCATACATGACGCTCGGGATTCGTCTTTTAAAACAATCGACTAGTCTTACACCGGTACGGGTGTAAGACAAGCGTTTTTCTTGCACAAGTTGACAATCCTTTCTGATGTGCCAGAAATCTATAAAGAGACAATAGTATAATAATATCTTCCGGAAAGCAACTCATTGTTTTACCTTCTTCCCGATCATTGCTGTCACTGTATACAAAAACGGGTTAAGAGCAGAGTTTATTGGTAAAAAGAAAACGACTGACCATGCATAAACATCACTTGGAATCGGAAATCCGTTCAAGGCTAAAATACCTGAAAAATGGGAAAACTGTACTTACGACACTGTTATATTAGATTAAACAGCGAACTAATTGTTTTTAAAAAACGAATATATAAATCATGTACATGTATATTTTTCGAAAAAAATGTACTACAAAATTGAAAAGTCACATCCTAACGAATAAAAAGAAAAAGATTGTGCTTTTTCATTAGTCGCTACATATAAATCGTGCAATATTGTTGTAGTAAGGCGTGTGTGATCCAGTTTAATTAATAAATTGTAATGCAGACAATACAAACACATATATCATATGTATGCGAGATCTTACCCATCACACCTATCGGAAACCAACACAGGAAATCAGTTGTTGCAACGAGTATAAGATTTCTAGCAACTTTCAAGTCACGTCTTCTTGACGTTTGTGTCTTCTTCATAAACGATGTTGATCTTCGAAGATCTGTGAATATTGAGATTTGTCTATAGCAACAAGAATGAAAGTACAAAAATTCAGACCGACAAAAAATGGATACAGAATAAATCCACCCTGGAGGTTTATCTCGTGTTAAAAGCAATGCAATACAACTCCTGTTATAGAATAGAATTCGTTTTGGAAGTGACTTTGTGTAAAAATTGGGATGACCGATAGGATGATGGAAATGAAACAGCACAAATCCACAAGAGATATAGGCCTTAATAGGTCAAACCTCACTGTGCCAAACGGAAACTTGATCACTAAAAGTCTATCTAATGTTTTCAAGCAACGAAAGAGGACACTGGCTTCAGATGAAATTGTAGACAAAACTCCGGCAGTAATACACCAATTACTGTTTCTCCATTGATCGTCCACAAAAATATACCTGCGAAAAAAAAATGGGAATACATTATTTGAATTTAAGAATGATTTTTTTCTTTATTAAATTTAATATGTACTAATAGGTTCGTCGTCTAATTATGTTTTTTTTTATTATTACCTATTTCATTTGGCATGTACAGGTATAGGAAACAAATTCTATTAAAGTAAGCCCATTCTGATGTGTGAGAAATAAATGTACAATTGTTAATACAATTACGAAATTATTGACTTAATTTAACTTTTTAAATTCTTCTTCGATAAAAAAGATACTTCGATCAAATTATGTGTGAACAATTTATATCAAATATCGAATCGTTTGTGTGATGAATGATATAAAAGTTTGTTGTTATGAATATAGCATAAAGAAACATATAGCTTTATTTAGTCGTAAAATGTATAAAGCTACAACTATGAAGCCAAGGTAAAGTGTACATGTACCATATCTTCTTTTGTTTGGTATAATAAATCCATGTATTTGTAGAAATTGTATCTAAATCATACATGATGATTAATAACTGTTTTCACTGCCCAACATGACTCGGCAGTTTTGTTACTATCTATTTAGGACTTAGTACCTGTTCCTTTTAAGAGAAAATTAATTTGACTTTGTTTTTTAATTTAATCAGTTAAAATATGGTTTCTGAACGGAGAAACAGTCAGTATCTTGTAAATTGAAGGGTCTTTACCAACTGCTGTTACATGTCTCAAAATCTAGCTCGAGGCTCTGTCGAATTTCCACTGAGAACTAGATATTCCCATTTGTAACGACAGCCGGTGTTTGATTCATTTTCTTGCATATTACAAATCAATAATATTTCGAAAAGAAATTGTAAAAACAAATATTTCCATTTAGCACTTTTTCCTTATTTTGTTTGTTTGTTTGATTGGGGTTTACGTCACACCTGCAAAGTATAGGTCATATGGCGACGTTCCAGCTTTACTGGTGGATTTCGGGCACCTAAATAGAACCACCGACGTTCCGTAAGCTAGCTGTATAGCTACCTCGCATGAAATAATTCAAAGTCCCTCTCGGTATTAGAACCTACAGCAGTAAGGGGGCAAGTGGTTTGAAGTCAACGACCTTGATCACTCGGCCACGTTTTTTCTAATAGTAGCGAAGTATGATTTAAAATCCATTCATATCAGCACAATGATGTCATGCTTAGAATACAATTGATTGATAAAAGGTGCATGAGAATGACGTCTTATAAAACACCCAGGTTGTCTTTTTTACATGGGGTGTATGACAGATTTTTCTAGCACCGGTGTAAACAACATATATTGTTATTCATATCAGCACATTGGCGTTATGCTAAAATGCAATTGATTGATAAAAGGAGCGTGGGAATGACGTCAAGTTGACTTACACGGGTTGTATGGCATATTTTTCTAGCACCGGTGTAAACATTAGATAATCATGTCTGATATGCAAGACCGATAAATCAGCACTTGTTACTGAGTTGTTACTGTGGAAACAGTTATAAATCAGTACCTTTTTTGTATAATGAACCAGTCATTTATCAATACCTGTTGCTATAGAGTGAATCAGCAATATCTATCATATTGAAGTTTAAACGCTTATTAAGAATTTGTAAATATTTACAGGATTAGTTACAAATATTGCCGATTACATATTATACCTTTCACATTTTTTAAAATACGATATCAATACCTTTTTATGTATAATGAGTTAGTCCTATATCAATACCTGTTTCTATAGAGTGAATCAGCAAACTGCTATCATGAATGAGGTAAAACACCCATCAGGAAATCCTGCAACTGCTAGGTTTGTTACAAATATGCCATAACCTATTTTTAGCCTTTCACGATCGTACATGAGACGGTAGATAATTGACGATACGTTCCCGAGCAAAAGAAGCTACCCCCTTATTTAAAAGGAAGCTTGAAGTCAGGGGGGTGTCTAAAAACAGGTTTGGGTTGAAGAAAATCATTTTGGTTGGTTTGAATCTTCTTCAGGAAGGATAAAAGTGGAAAACAAGCAGAATTTTTTTTGCAGGGTGGGATGAAGCTCCCCAATTTTATCCTTTTTGGCCGTTTAAAACCCTAGATTTTTCCGATTTTTATTTTTAATTTTTAATTGCTTTCAAAATTTAAATTTTTTGAACAAAGCGTTCGTTTGAAGGAAAAATTTTAATTTCCCCCTTCTGGTTTTTAAAGAAATATTTTTGAAAATTGTTTCCCAAATGCAAACCCGAGAAAGTTAAAATGAACTAAATTTTTTTTAGGTTTTTGCCCGGGTATTTTTTAAACTTTTTTATGCTTCCAAAAACCCTTTTAAA
>NW_026851731.1:0-19158 GCF_026571515.1 Ruditapes philippinarum | reverse complement strand
CTTTAGGATTTGGGGAACATTGCTCCCCAAACCTTCAGAAAAGCTTGGGGTTAGGGGGTTGTGGGTTTTTAAATGCCCAATAAAAATTTACCGGGTTCCCCTTTTTAAGAAAAGGCGGGATTTTTAAAAAAAACTTTAAAAAGCTTCTTTTTTTAAACAAGGGGAAGTTTTTGAAAGGGGGGCAAAAGTTTTTTTTTGTTTAAAGTTTTTCCCTTTCATTTTTCCCCCTTTATTTGTAGAGTGATTTTTGGGTTTTATTAAAAAAGGAGTTTTGGGAAAGGGAAAAGGTTTTAATGTTTGATATTTTTAAACTTTTACACCCACTAGGATTTAAAAGAGGAGGGGAAGGGGAAATTTGATGCTATACGTATGAAAGAGAAAAGGAAACCACTTTTTTTTTCATTTTAAAAGGTAAATTTTGATTCTGGGCCTAAAATTTTTTTTTTTAAAAAAAAAATTTTATGTTTTTTTGTTTTTTGTCAGGGCTTTTTTTTTCCCCTTTCCCGGGGCCCCGAAAACTGAAAAACTTTAATCTTTTTTTTTTAGCCGATTTTTAAAGGGGGAATAGGGAAAAGAGCTTTTTTGAAATTTTGGCCCGGGCCCGGCGTTTGCTTTGGGGGGGAAATTTTTTTTTGAAAAGTTTTTTTATATGTTTTAATTAAAAAATTTTTTTTTTTTTTTAAGCTCGCCTTGTAAAAAAGGGTACAGGGGGTTGGATTCTTTTTTTGTAATTTTCACTTTTCTCTGTTTTGGTCGTTCCGTCCTTTTAAAACTTGTACTTTTAAAAAAAGGGGGACACCCCCCCCCCCCAAAAACAAAGCAAAAGGCCAAGGGTCACCCAAATTTTTTCAAAAGGGAAAATGGCCCTTTTGGGGGGTTTACCTTTTTATAAAATTTTTTTCCCAAAAAAAATTTTAAATTTTCCATGCGGAACTTTTTTGGGTTGCCAGGGGCACCAAAAAAAAAAAAAACCCCAATTTAAAAGATATTTTTTTTTTTAAAAAAACCCAAAGGGGTAGATTTTAGATTTTTGGCATAAAAACTTTCTTTAGTTTTCAAGTTTTTTTCAAAACAAAAAGCCCTTGGGCCCCAAAAGGGGGGCCCCCCCCCCGGGGGTCAAAAAATTTTTCCCCTTTTTATGCATTTTTTAATTTTAAAAAACAAAAAAAAATTCTTTTTTTTAAAGGCCCCCAAAAAAGGGGCTAAAAACCCAAAAGATTTTTAGATGAAACTTTCTTCTAAGGGGTTTTTACCAATTTTTGTTAAAAATTAAAAAAAACCCTGGGGAAAAAAAAGGGGCCCGGGGTCCCAAGGGTTTTTAAATTTTTTCCCTTATGGGGGAAATAGAGAAAAAAAAAAACTTTTTTAAAATTCTTTTTTTAGAAAACCCCCCAAAAAAACCCTAAAAGTTTAAGATTTTTTAGCTTTTGGGAAAAACTTTGGTTCTAAGGGGGTTGCTTTAAATTTTGTTTTTAAAAAGGGCCCTTTGGGGCCCAAAAATTTTGGGCCCCTTGGCCCCGGGGGTCCTGATTTTCCTTTTTGTGTAAAGCAAAAAAAACTTTAAAAAAATCTTTTTTAAAAAAAAAACCAAAAAAAGGGGAGAGCTAAAAATTTTTTTGGGGGAAAACACCCTTTCCCAATTATTTGTTTTTTAAAAAGTTTGTTCAAAAAAAAAAAGGGCCCTAGGGTAAAAAATTGGCCCTGCCCGGCTCAAAACCGGGTCGTTACGGGAAGTTCATTAAATTTTAGCTCTTTTTTTTTACATTTCCCAAAAAAATTACGGGTTTAATTCTTTTAGTAGGGGGCCAGGGGGTTCCCCTTTTCCCCTTTTTTTGGCCGCCCGGGAAAAAAACTTTTTACCTGGACCCAAAACCCTTTTTTTTTTTTTCGGGTTTGATTTTTTCATTTTTTGGGGGCCCCCGGGGAAAACCCTTGGGACAAGCCCTTTTTTCATTTGGGCCCCACCCCCAAATTTTTGGGAAAAAATTTCTTTTAAAAAAATGCCCTTTTTGGACCTTAAAAGGAAAAAAAGAAAAAAATTTTTTGCTTGTTTTTTGCTTTTTTTTTGGGGCTTTTTAATTTTTTTGTTATTTTTAAAAATGATTGTTTAAAAAATTAAAAAATTAATAATTTTCAAAAATAAAAAAAAAAAAAAAAAAAAAAAAAAAAAAAAAAAAAAAAAAAAAAAAAAAAAAAAAAAAAAAAAAAAAAAAAAAAAAAAAAAAAAAAAAAAAAAAAAAAAAAAAACAAAAAAAAAAAAAAACTTTTTAAACCTTCCCCCCTCAAAATTTAAACCCTTTGGCCCTTTGGGGGAAGGTTTAAAAATTTATTAAATTTTTTTAAATTTTTTTGGCTATTTTTGGCTGAAAACTTTGTTTTTTTTAATTTGCTTTTGCCCTTTAAAAATTTGGGAACCCATAAAAAATTTTAAAGGGGAAAACCCCCTTTAAAAAAAATAACCAGACAGACCTTGACCTTAAACTCAAAGGGGCCCTTTTGGACTTTAAATTTTTAAATTATTAAAAAATTTTCTTTGTTAGGCTTTTTAAATTTGGCTGAAATTTTTGTTATTTTTGGGAAGGGGTTTTAATTTCTTTTAATGGGAAACTTTTAAACCTTTAAGGGGGACAAGCCCCTTTTTGTTTTTTAAAAACCCCGGGGGGGCTCTTTAATGACCCACGGGGACTCCCCCAACGGGGACCCCCCACCCCCGGGGCCCTCAAACCCAAGGGACTCCCCCACAGGGGGATTTAACCCCCCCATAAACCCCACCACGGGGAATTTTAAAAACCACGAAACCCACCCCCCCCCACAGGGGGACTTTTAACCAACTTTACCCCCAAAACCCCAACTTTGGACTTCCCCCCACGTGATTTCCCCAATTATGTAAATTTCCGCCCCCTTTGGATTTTAACCCCCCCCGAACTTTTTCCCCTTTTTGGGCCCAAAAACCATTTTTGCCCTCCACCCAACTTGCCCTTTGGGACCCACCCCTGCCTTTTACCATATGGACACCACCACATGCCCTTTTAACCACGGGGACCCCCAAAAAAATTGGAATTCACCGGGTTTGTTTTTTACCACGTGCCCCCAAACCACGGGGATTTTTTCCCTTTTCCGGGGACAAAACCCCACGGGGGGACCCCAAACCACGTAAACTTTCTACAAAAGGGGCCCCCACCAACCCAAAACCCACGGGGAATCTATCCACGTTTTTTCCTTAAACCCCCAATAAATTTTCTACCCCAGGGGATTTACCCCCCCGTAAACCCCAAACCAAACCGGGGACTCTACCATTTTGGTTTGCACCAGGGGGGCCCACCCCCAAACCTCCCCACCACCAAAAAGGAAAAACCCCACAGGGCCCTTCCCCCACGTCCCCACACTAAACGTAAATTTTCCCCCAAACAGGGGATTTTCCCCCTTTTGGTAAACCCCCAAACCCACGTGCCCTTTTATCCCCGGGGGATTTTCCAAACCAGGGGGACCCCCACCCCCGGGGGACCACCCCCCCAAAAAGACACCCCCACGTTGAATCCCCCCACGTGAAACCCCCCCAAATTGTGCCCCAACCCCCTTTTTTGGCCCAACCCCCACGGGGGAACTCCCCCCACGGGGGGGAAATTCCCCCACTTTTGGTATCTTTTATTAAAATTTTTTCTATTTCTAGGAATTGGGGTGTTTTTATTTTTTTTGAAGGGGCATTTTTTCAAATTTATAAATTTTTCCCTTTTTATTAGAATTGGGGGTATTTCTATTTATATTTTTTAAAATTTTAAAGATATTTATTTTTAGAAAAAAAACTTATTTTGCCCGGGGCCCCCAGCCCAATTTAATTTTTTAAAAAAGGGGGAAAAAATTTTTAAAGATTAAGTTTAAAAAAAATTTCTTTTTTTTTGGGGCTTTTAAAAAAAAAGGGGAAAAAATGTAAAGGCGTTGCCCCTCCCTTTGGCGGGGGGGGGCTTTAAAAGGGTTCAAAAATTTGGGTTCTTTTTTTCTTTCCCCCCAAAATTTTCCCTGTTTATAGCATGTTTTTATTTTAAAAAAAAAATTTTATTTCAATATTTTTGGGGCCCAAGGCTGGGAAAGGGGGGGGGCATATGTGTTTTTTGGGGACATTTTTTTTGTTTTTTTTTAAAGTTTGTTGGGAAAAAACTCTTTTTCCCCTTTAAATTTTAAAAAATTTCCAAAGGGGGCCCACATAAAAATTTTTGGGAAGGGTATTTTTAAAAGGGGTTACATGTGCATACTACTTTTAATTTTTTCCGCCCCAAACTTTTTTAATTTTGCCCCCCAAAGGGGGGGCATTTTGGTTTTAATCTTTTCCTTTTTTCCCTTCCTTTCCTCGGTCCGGAAATTTTTTCCCCCCGAAATTTTTTATTTTCCAAAAAACTGCGGGGAAAAAATTTCCAGAAAAATTTCCCCATATGATTCGAAAACCTCTTTATTTGGGGGGGAAAAATTCGCCCGGGCACGATTCCCGGGTTATTTGGGGCAAAAAAAAAGGGCCCCGCTTTTTAAAAAAAAAAAATTTTTTCCCACGCTTCTCCCCAAAAATTTTTTGGGGGGATTTTTAGTAAAAATTTCCACGGGAAAGTGTTTTCAGTATAAAATTTTCTTCTTGTGCATATCCCTCCCTTTTTGGTTTTAGCTGCAAAAAAATAGTTTTCCCAAAACCCCTTTTTAAAAAAAAAAATATTTTTCTTGTTTTTATCCCAAAAAAAACCCACGGGGAAAAATTGCTTTTGATATTCCACAGTTGGGTGATCAAAGAAACCTTTCCATAGTTGGGGCCAAATGGGCCTCCCACGTTTTTTTTGTTCCCCAAAATTTTGGGCCGTAAAAAGCTAAAAATAGATAAATTTTTTCCAAAGTTTTTCAAAAAGCCAAAAACTCCCTTCGGGAAGTTTTTTCATTTAAAATTTTTCCCAACTTTGGGATTCGGGTAAAAAAATTTGGCTTTTGGGATATCGGGGGCCAAAATTCGGGGGTTAAAGGTTTGCACAAAAGGGGCCCCCCCAAAGTAAAAAATAGAAAAAAAATATTGTTTTCCCAAATTTCATTTTTCCAAAAAAAACCCACCAGTAAATTATTTTTCCCCCATTTGGTGACCCAATTACCATTTTTTTTTATTGTGCTTTATTTTTAACCCCAAAATTTTTCCATTTCCGCTGAAACCCCCCTGTTTTACCAAAAGGATTTTGAAGGGGAAAAAATTTTAAATTTTTCGGTTCGAAAAGGGTAAAAGGGCTAGGGGGGTTTTTAAATTTAAAAATTCCCCAGAAAGTAAATTCCATCCCAAAATCCCTAGTTGGGGGGATTTTCCCCGGGGGCCCCATTCCCCCCTTCAGCGCTAAAAAATGGCATCAGATTTTTTTAATTTATTTCACATTTTTTTTTTAGAAAAAATTTGGGTTTTAAAATTACCCCCTTCCCAACTTCAAATTTTGGAATAAAAATTTTGGGGAAATGTTTTTAAGGGAAATTTCAAGGGTATTTTTTCCGGTTTTTTTTTGGCCTTTTTAATTGGAGAATTTTTTTTGAAAAACGGGGCCAAAAAAGCCTTTTTTTTTTTAGTTTTAAAAAATTTCCCCAAAATTTTCCATGGGTCAAGGTTTAAAGGGAAAAATTTTCGAAACCCCAATTTTCCCCAGGAAAACTTTTTTTATTTTTTTTCCTCTTATATTTGGAAATTACAGATTTAAGGGCTTTGGGCCCCATACTTTTGGGTTTTCCCAAATTTAAATTTCAGCCCGGCCCCATTTCACTTCCTGTTTACTGGAAAAATTTTTTTTAAAAAAAATTTTAGGGGTTCAAGGGTGGGGAATTTAAATTTTGAAACTTTTCAAAAACTTCTTTGGATATTTTTGTATACAGTACCTTTTTCTGTTTTTAAACCTTTTTTTTCATAAATTGTTTTTTGGGAATTTTTGGGCACAAACAACCCCTTTTAAAAAAAAAGTAAATTTAAAAATGCCCCAGACAAAAAACCTTACGGGGAAAAAACCCAAGGGACCAAAAAAAAAAGGATTTGCTTTTTAAAACCCCCCCTTTTGGAATCAAGGCCCCCAAAATTTTACTGGTTAATTTAAAACCCAAAAAAAAATTGTTTTTGGGGCCCCTTTTTGTGAATAGAAAATTTTGGGCCTTTCCTTTTTATTTTTTTGGAAGGGGGTTGTGTGTTTTTCCCGGTTTTGAAAAACCCCTTTGGGGGCAAAAGGTCAGGGGTCCCCAAAAAAACAAAAGGGGATGGGGAAAATGTTTTTCCAGACAGAAACAAGAGTTTTAGGGGGGGGAAAAAGGGGTTTAAAACTCCCAATTTTAAAGAAAAAGGCTTTTAAATTAAAAAAAAGGGGTTGGGGTTTTTGCTTTTGGGGGGGGCCCCTTAGGGGAAAAATAAGGTAAATTTTTCCTTTTTGATTATTTAAAAAATTTAAAAAAAAATTGGTTTTTTCCGGGGGCCCCAATTTATTAGTTTTGGGGAAAAGGGGGAAATTTATTGAAATTTAAATTTGATATTTTTAAAAAAAACCAAAATTAAAAGACCCCCCCAGGTTTTAAATTCCCTTGGGAAACCCCCTTTGGGGGGTTCAAGGTCACTTTTAAAAAAAAATAAAAAAAAGGGTTTTTTTCCGAAAAAATTTAAAACTTTGATTTTAAAGCAATGAGATATTTTTTAATCAAATTTTAAAAAAATCATGCTTATTGGGAAAAACCCCAGGGTTGTATTGGGGTTTTTGGGACCCCCTTTAAAGGTTTTTTTGGGAAACAATTTAAAAATTTTTAAAAAATTTTAAAAATGTTTTTGGGAAAAATTTACTAGGGGGGCCCAGTTAACCTGAGTTTAGGAATAAAATTTATTTTTTGATAAAATAAAAAGCAAGTTGAAAAAGTAGACCCAATTGGGATTTCCCTTTTGGGCCCCTGGGGTTTAAAAGGAAACGGGGGTTAAAATTTTTTAATTTGGGGGAATAGAAAAAAAAATGGGAAAAATTGGGTTTTCGGGGAATTTTTTGTAAAAAAATTTGTGTTAGAAAAAAGGGAAAACTCATTACTTTTAAAATTTAAATTTTAAAAATTTTTTTTAGACCAGATTTCAAAAACCCCCTTTTCTTTTTAAATTTTACTAGAAAAATTCTGGGTGAATGGGGATAAAAATTGGCAATTACAAGGGGGAAGGGTGGGGGAAACCACGGGCCAAAAAAAATTTAAATTTGATAGGGGGAAATTTTTTTAACCTTTCTCAAAAAAGGGGTTGCACAAGGCCTTGGGTCGGGGAAATTTTGGGATTTGGTTTCCCCAAAATATTTTTCGGGGAAAAATTTTTGCTCTTTTTGTTTAAGCACCCATTTTCTTTAAAAAAAATCGGGAAAAAGGGGTTTTTGTTTGAAAAGGGGCCTTCCTTTTTAAAAATTGGTTTTCCAATTTTTATTTTTAAAAGAAAGCTTTGGTCTATTTTTTTTTAGTATTTGGTTTAAAAAAAAAAACCAAAAATTTTTTTGGTTTTTTCAAAAGAAAAATTAATGAATCTACTTCCAAATGTAAAAATTTGGACTAAATAAAAGGGAAAAAAAATTGAAAGGTTTTTTAAAAAAAAATTGGAAAATTTTGCCCAATTTTGCTTTTTCAATCTTCAAAATGCTGTTTTTTGGAAAAATATTTGGGAAAAATTTTGAAAAAACCAAAGGAATGCGGGAATTAAATCTTTTTTCAAAAAAAAATATTTAATCAAAAATGGGGATTTTCCCCAAAATTTTTGTTTGGAAAATCAGTGGGGTTTTTTTACTTTCGGGGCAACCCCTTTTAAAATTTTAAGATTGAACCTTTGGAAATAGTTTCTTTTATTTTTCCAGTAAAGGGATATTTTTACCTTTTAAATGGGGGGACCCCATTTGGGAAAAAAAAATTGGGGTCCCAAAAAAAGATTTTTTGGAGGAAAAATTTTGAACCCCTTTTTTTATAGGGGGGCCCAAAACCATTCCCTTTAAACCATTTTAAAGGGATGGGTTTTTTGGCAATCCCTTTCCCAAATTTTAAATTTGGGGAAAATTTTAAAAATCCGGGGGAACTCTTGGGGGGTTTTTATTAAAACCATTTCCCAGTGCAGGGGGTTTTAATGGGGGAAAAAACCCCAAGTGCAAAAAGTTGTTTTGTTTTTTTGCTAAATTGGGAAAGGGGGTTTGAAAGATGCAAAAAGTTTAATTTTAAACCAAAAAAAAAGGTTTTTTTTTCACCCCT
Source organism: Ruditapes philippinarum (assembly GCF_026571515.1). Taxonomy (NCBI): domain Eukaryota; kingdom Metazoa; phylum Mollusca; class Bivalvia; order Venerida; family Veneridae; genus Ruditapes; species Ruditapes philippinarum. The sequence goes on along the minus strand of NW_026851731.1, from coordinate 10,920 downwards.
TATAGTTTTGCAGGTTTTTGCCCAAAGGCTTTTGGGGTTGGAGGGGTTTGTTCGGGTTTTAAAAATTTTGGAAGGGAAACTGAGGTCTAAATTTTCTGGAAGGGAAGTTGCTTCTTTTTAAAGCAAAAAAAAAAAGGGCCAACCCGGGGAAAAGGGGGTAGTTTTCCCTTTAAAAGGCTTTAAATTTATAATGAAGGGGCGGGTTTGGAATTTTTTAAAATTTTTTTTCCCCGGGCCCAAAAAATTAAATTTTAAAGTTTAAAAAAAGGGGACATTTCTGGTTTTTTTTTTCCCTCCCTTGGATTTTATATTTTTTAAAATTTTGTTTGGCCTTTTAATTTTTAAATTAAAAAAACCAAAAAATTAAAAAAATTTGCTTATAGCAACCCGGACGGGGGCCCTTTTTATCCCACTTTTTTGTCAAAAAACCAAAAACATTTTTAGCAAATTACTAATAAATCAAAACCAAACCCCTTTTCTGGAAAAAATTAAATTCCCCAAGCCCCCAAAAAATTAAATTTTTGGGGAAAGGAGAAAAAAAAAACTTATAACCCCTTTTAATAAAGGGGAAAAATTTTTTAAAACCCCTTTTTTATTTCAAAATTTTTTGAGCTGAGCATATATACAAACGCTCTAAATTTTATTTTTGAAAAATATTGATAAATTTCTAAAAAGTTTCTTTGAAAATAAAAAAAAAACCAAGTTTTGAGTTCACACAAAGTAGAAATGTTAAAAAATCCTACACACTATTTGATGGTCACAATATGATTTGTATTTTGGTTTTTAAAAAATCTTGGGGAAATTTTTAGCTCGACTTTTTTTTTTTTATCCCCCTTAAAAGAAAAGGGTATATTGTTTTGCTAATGTCGGCGGCTGTCGGCCCCCCTTGGTTTTGTCCGTCGGTAGACCACAGGGTTTCCGCTGAATTTCCCCAAAAAAGTGTTTAAACAAAAAGCTTTCAATTTTCACATAGTGTTGGTCATGACTGTAGATGATCCCAAATTTTGTTTTTGGGGTACTAGGTCAAAGGTAAGGGGGTACGGGGACCTTAAAATGTCAAAACAGTTTCCGCGATTATTTTAAAAAAGATGTATCACAAATTCTTCATATTTCACTTTTAAGTATTTTTTTCGTCACTAGTGATGACCCATTTTGTTTTTGGGGGGTCACTAGGTAAAAAGGTCAAGGTGGACAGAGGCCTTGGAATGTCAAAATGGTTTCCGTCCTGATTATCTTGAAAAGTTATGTATCACAAAGTCTTCATATTTTCACATAGTTGATTGGTCATCACTAAGTATAGATTGACCACCCCCCTATTTTGATTTTGGGTTCACCAGGTCAAAGGTCAAGCGTCACAGGACCTTAAAATTCAAAAATGGTTTTTCTGCTGATTATCTTTGAAAAGTATTTATCACAAAGTCTTCATTTATTTCACATAGTGATTGGTCATCACAAGTAGATGACCCCTTGTTGAATTTTGGGGTCAACTAGGTCCAAAGGTCAAGGGTCAAGGGGGGCCTGGAATATTAAAATGTTTTCCCGCTGATTATCTTGAAAAAGTATGTATCACAAAGTCTTTCAATATTTCACATAGTGATTGGTTCATCACTTAGTAGATGACCCTTTTGGGATTTTTGGGGGTCACTAGGTCAAAGGACAAGGTCATAGGGACCTTGGAATGTCAAAAATGGTTTTCGCTGATTATCTTTGAAAAGTATGTATCACAAAGTCTTCATATTTCACATAGTGATTTGGTCATCACTAGAAGATGACCCTTTGAATTTTTGGGGGTCACTAGGTCAAAGGTCAAGGTCACAGGGGATCTTGGAATGTAAAAATGGTTTCCGCTGATTATCTTGTTGGAAAAGTAATGTATCACAAAGTCTTCCAATTTTCACATTAGTGATTGGTCATCACTAGTAGATACCCTTTTTGATTTTTGGGGTCACTAGGTCAAAGGTCAAGGTCACAGGGACTTTAAAATGTCAAAATGGTTTTCTTGTGATTATCTTGAAAGTATTTATCACAAAGTATTCATATTTTTCACACAGTGATTGGGTCATAACTAGTAGCATGACCCTATAGATTAAATGATTCACTAGGTCAAGGTCACAGGGGCCTTAAATGTCAAAATGGTTTCTGCTGATTATCTTGAAAAGTATGTATCACAAAGTCTTCATATTTCACATAGTGATTGGTCATCACAACTAGATGACCCCTATTGATTTTGGGGTCACTAAGTCAAAGATCAAGGTCACATGGGCCTGGAATGTCAAAGTGGATCCGCTGATTATCTTGAAAAGTATGTATCACAAAGTCTTCATATTTAAGATAATGATTGGTTATCACTAGTAGATGACCCCTATTGATTTTGGGGTCACTAGGTCAAAGGTCAAGGTCACAGGGGCCTTAAATGTCAAAAGGGTTTCCGCTGATTATCTTTTATTTTATTTTATTCATCACAAAGTCCTCATATTTCATCTAGTTATTGGTCATAAGTAGTAGATGACCTCTATTGATCAAGGGGTTATTAGGTCAAAGGTCAATGAGTTCGAACATGGCTCATCTCGGATGAAAAACTAGGTCACAAGAGGTAAAAATAGAAAAACCTTGTGAACACTCTAGAGGGCACATTTTTGACCCAATCATCATCAAACTTGGTCAGGATGTTTGTCTAGGTGATAGCTCGGATGAGTTTGAACATGAGTCATCTCGGATGAAAAAGTAGGTCACCGGAGCTAAAAATAGAAAAACCTTGTGAACACTCTAGTGGTCGCATTTTTGAACCAATCTTCATCAAACTTGGTCAGATTGCTTGTCTAGTCAATTGCTTGGATGAGTTCGAACATGGGTCATCTCTGAGAAAAACTAGGTCACCGTAGCTAAAAATAGAAAAACCTTGTGAACACTCTAGTGGTCACATTTTTGACCCAATCATCATCAAACTTTGTCAGGATGCTTGTTTAGATAATAGCTCAGACGAGTTCGAATATGGGTCATATCGGATGAAAAACTAGGTCACCGGAGCTAAAAATAGAAAAACCTTGTGAACACTCTAGTGGTCGCTTTTTGAACCAATCTTCATCAAACTTGGTCAGATTGCTTGTCTAGTCAATTGCTTGGATGAGTTCGAACATGGGTCATCTCTGATGAAAAACTAGGTCACCGGAGCTATAAATAGAAAAACCTTGTTAACACTCTAGCTGTCACATTTTTGCATCAATTATCATCAAACTTGGTCAGGATGCTTATCTAGCTGATAGCTTGGATGAGTTCGAACATGGGTCATCTCGGATGAAATTGTAGGTCACGGAGCTAAAAAATGGGTCATCTCGGATGAAAAAGTAGGTCACTGGAGCTAGAAATAGAAAAAACCTTGTTAACACTCTAGTGGTCACATTTTTGCATCAGTCATCATCAAACTTTATCAAGATGTTTGTCTAAGTGACAGCTCGGATGAGTTTGAACATGGGTCCTCTCGGATGAAAAAATAGGTCACCGGAGCTAAAAAAAGAAAAACCTTGTTAACACTCTAGCGGTCACATTTTTGTATCAATCATCATCAAACTTGATCAAGATGCTTGTCTAGGTGATAGCGAAGATGAGTTCGAACATGGGTCATCTCGAATGAAAAAGTAGGTCACCAGAGTTAAAAATAGAAAAACATTGTTAACACTCTAGCTGTCATATTTTTGCATCAATCATCATCAAATTTGGTCAGGATGCTTATCTAGCTGATAGCTTGGATGAGTTCCAACATGGGTCCTCTCGGTTGAAAAAGTAGGTCACCGGAGCTAAAAATAGAAAAAACCTTGTAAACACTTTAGCGGTCACATTTTTGCATCAATCATCATCAAACTTGGTCAAGATGCTTGTCTAGGTGATAGCTCGGATGAGTTTGAACATGGGTCATCTCGGATGAAAAAGTAGGTCACTGGAGCTAGCAATAGAAAAACCTTGTAAACACTCTAGTGGTCACATTTTTGCATCAGTCATCATCAAACTTTGTCAAGATGTTTGTCTAGGTGACAGCTCGGATGAGTTTAAACATGGGTCGTCACGGATGAAAAGTAGGTCAACCGGAGCTAAAAAAAAAAAAAACCATTGTAACACTCTAGCGGTCACTATTTTTGTATCAATCATCATTCAAACTTGATCAAGATGCTTGTCTAGGTGATAGCGAAGATGAGTTTCGAACATGGGTCATCTCGAATGAAAAAGTAGGTCACCAGAGCTTAAAATTAGTAAAATCTTGGTTAACACTCTAGTGGTCACAATTTTGTCTCAATTGTCATTAAACTTGGTCAGGAAACTTGTCTAGGTCATTGCTGGGAATAAATCGAACATGAGACATCTTGGATGAAAAACTAGGTCACAGGAGCTAAAAATCGAAAAATCTTATTAACACTCTAGTGGCTACTGTTGTGATCCAAATATTCGGTTAATTGGTCTGAAAATTTGTTTTGATGATTTCTAAGTCAAGATCGAACATGGGTCATCTTGGATGAAAAACTAGGTCACACCGCCCAAATATGGAAAAACCTTGTTAACATTCTGGTGGTCACATTTTCGACTCAATTATCATCAAACTTGGTCAGGATGCTTGTCTAGGTATTTGCTTGGATGAGTTTGAAATCGCATGTGAAACTAGGTCACCGGAGCTAAAAATAGAAAAATCTTGTTAACACTCTAGTTGCTACTGTTTTGATCCAATTATCCTGGAAATTGGTCTGAAAGTTTGTTTTGATGTTTTCTAGGTCAAGTTTGAATATGTGTCACCTGGGTAAAAAACTAGGTCGCACTGCTCAAATATGGATAATACTTGTTAATACTGTAGTGGTCACATTTTTGACTCACCTGTCATGAGACTTGGTCAGAATGCTTGTCTAGGTAATTGTTTGGATGAGTTTGATGGGTCAGGTGAGCGATCAAGGGCCATCATGGCCCTCTTGTTGTCAGAGTTATGGCCCTTAAAATAATTTTCATTTTTAGCTCGATTATTTGATAAGAATAAGTAGAACTATTGTAGTCACCCGAGTGTTGGCGTCCGCGTCGGCGTAACCACTTATGTTAAAGTTTTTGTAATAGTTCAAATATTTTGAGAGTCCATTGACATATGGCTTTGAAACTTAGAACACTTGTTCAGCATCATGACCTCAACCTGAAGACAGGAGGAGGAAACTCTATCAAGCATTTTGTCAGAATTATGCCCATTTTTCGACTTAGAATTTACGTTAAAGTTTTTGTAATACCTCAAATATTTTCAAAGTCCATTGACATATGGCTTTGAAACTTTGCACACTTGTTCACCATCATGACCTCAACCTGTAGACAGGAGGGGGTAGCTCTATCAAGCATTCTGCCAGAATTATGCCCCTTTTTAGCTCGACTATTCGATAAGAATAAGTAGAGCTATTGTAGTCACCCGAGCGTCGGCGTAACCACTTATGATAATTTTTTTGTAATAGTTTAAATATTTTCAAAGTCCATTGATATATAGCTTTGAAACTTGCACACTTGTTCACATCATGACCCCAACCTGTAGACAGGAGGAGGTAACTCTATCAAGCATTTGGCCAGAATTATACCCCTTTTTCGACTTAGACTTTACGTTAAAGTTTTTGTAATAGTTTAAATATTTTCAAAGTCCATTGACATATGGCTTTGAAACTTTGCACACTTGTTCACCATCATGACCCCAACATGTAGACAGGAGGTGGTAACTCTATCAAGCATTTTGACAGAATTATGCCCCTTTTTAGCTCGACTATTCGATAAGAATAAGTAGAGCTATTGTAGTCTACCGAGCGTCGGCGTCGGCGTAACCACTTATGTTAAAGTTTTTGTAATAGTTTAAATATTTTCAAAGTCCATTGACATATAGCTTTGAAACTTTACACACTTGTTCACATCATGACCCCAACCTGTAGAAAGGAGGAGGTAACTCTCCTAAAGCATTTGGCCAGAATTATGCCCCTTTTTCGACTTAGAATTTACGTTAAAGTTTTTGTAATAGTTTAAATATTTTCAAAGTCCATTGACATATGGCTTTAAAAATTTGCACACTTGTTCACCATCATGGACCCAACATGTAGACAGGAGGTGGTAATTCTATCAAGCATTTTGACTGAATTATGCCCCTTTTTTGACTTAGAATTTACGTTAAAGTTTTTGTTATAACTCAATTTCTTTCAAAGTTCATTGACATATAGCTTTGAAACTTTGCACACTGATTTAACATCATGACCCCAACATGTACACAGGAGGAGGTTACTCTATCAAGCATTTTGACAGAATTATGGCCCTTTTTCGACTTAGAATTTACGTTAAAGTTTTTGTAATACCTAATATTTTCAAAATTCATTGACATAAGGCTTTGAAACATGTTAAAATTTTATACTCTTCTTTCAGAGCATAATAGGACTCTCTCCAAGGCCTATAACTGTAATATGGATTGAAAGAAAAATTTTGCCTTTTTCTTTACTAAGAAAATTTTACCTATTCAGCAAGGCTTTTTTTTACTATCAAGCACTAAGAATAGTCCAGCGTTGCTGTCCTACCGACAGCCCTTGTTCGACTTAGAATTTACGTTAAAGTTTTTGTAATACCTCAAATATTTTCAAAGTTTATTGGCATATGGCTTTTAAACTTTGCACACATGTTCACCATCATGACCTCAACATGTAGACAGGAGGAGGTAACTCTTTCAAGCATTTTGACAGAACTATGCCCCTTTTTCGACTTAGAATTTATGTAAAAGTTTTTGTAATACAGTCCATGCGACCACGTGTATTAAGCGACTTTTGTCTTAAACGACCACTTTAAATTCCCCCGATCATTTTCTCTCTATATTTTTAATGTGTAAAGGGACTTTTGCTCAACGCGACCAGCGACCGCTTATTAATCACCTAATTGAGATCAATCTTTTCATTTAACGACCTCTTTTACCTGTCAAGTAATTGTGTTTTTAGAGAACGCCGCCTCGTAATGTCACAAGTGTCAACAATCAAAACACAAATAAATGTGTAAAAAACTCTATTTCCCAAACCGTTTAAGCGTAAGCAGTATACGCGTGACGTGTATTATCCAATAATATCGATTAAACAATGCAACGCTCTGTCCCTACTGATGTGGTATAAACGCTTCGCTCGTTGACAATAAGACTGCATTGAATTGACCTTGAACTTGATAAGCAATTAAATTAGATGTATTTAGTTTATTTCGAATGAAAAATGCAAGACAAAAAAACATCCTCACTAATAGGGTTTTCGTGTTGGAGACAAGGAAAAGCAACGGAGAAGTTAAAAAATTCTGGAAAAATGTCAAACATGTACGTAATGGATCAAAACTGTTTTGTCAATAAATAACAGAAAGTTATTTTTACAGATTATCGCCTTGCCTTATTTTTGAATTAGTCCCCTTTGTTTATTTTTACACTTTGAACATTGTCCGGGACATAACTCTAAATGTATAAGAGGTATCAACATGAAACTTTGTAGGTAGATAGATCTCATTGAGTAAGTGTGCAGTACATAAGAATCATAACTCTGCTTTTTCTAATTTTTTAAGTATCCCCCTTTGTTTATTTTACACTTTGAACTTTGTCTTGGACATAACTAGATCTCATTGAGTAGGTGTCCAGTGCACAAGAACCGTAACTGCCTTGCCTAATTTTTTAATTATTTCCCTTTGTTAACTGGACTATTCGCAGAATAATCGAGCTAATGCAGTCACCCATTTGTCGGCGTCCCTGTGGTTAAGTTTTTGCATGTAAGCTTGTATCTCCATAACTACTAAAGGGAATGAATTGAAACTTCACGCACTTGTTTCCTGTGATTATCTAAGATGATTGGCACAAGTCCCATAACTCTGGTTTGCTTTTTTACATAATTATGCCCCTTTTCCGACTTAGAAATTCTTGGTTAAGTTTTTGCATGTAAGCTGGTAACTCCATAACTACTATAGGGAATGGATTGAAACTTTACACTCTTGTTCACTGTGATTATCTTAGATGATTGACACAAGTCCCATAACTCTGATTTGCTTTTTTTACATAATTATTCCCCATTTTTGACTTAGAAATTCTTGGTTAAGTTTTTGCGTGCAATCTGGTATCTCCAGAACTACTGAAGGGAATGGATTAAAACTTCACACACTTGTTTCCTGTGATAATCTAAGATGATTGGCACAAGTCCCATAACTCTGATTTGCTTTTTTACATAAGTATGACCCTTTTAGACTTTAAAATTCTTGGTTAAGTTTTTGTGTGTAAGCTGGTATCTCCATAACTACTAAAGGGAATTGATTGAAACTTCACACAGTTGTTCCCTGCCATTATCTAAGATGATTGGCACAAGTCCCATAACTGTGATTTGCTTTTTTACATAATTATGCCCCTTTTTCGACTTAGAAATTCTTGGGTGAGTTTTTGCGTGTAGATTGAAACTTCACACACTTGTTCTCTGTGATTATCTAAGATGATTGACACAAGTCCCATAACTCTGATGTTCTTTTTTTACATAATTATGACCCTTTTTCGACTTAGAAATTCTTGGTTAAGTTTTTGCATGTAAGCTGGAATCTCCATAACTACTGAAGGGAATGGATTGAAACTTCAAACACTTGTTTTCTGTGATTATCTAAGATGAATAGCACAATTCTTTTAACTCTGGTTTGCTTATTTGCATAATTATGCTCCTTTATTTGACTTAGAAATTCTTGGTTAAGTTTTTCCGTTTAAGCTGGTATCTCCATAACTACTAAAGGGAATGGATTGAAACTTCACACTCTTGTTGTCTGTGATTATCTTAGATGATTGGCACAAGTTCCATAACTCTGATTTACTTCTTCGCATAATTATGCCCCTTTTTATCCCTCCGCCCCCCCCCCGATGGAATCGGGAGGGGGATATATTTTTGGCGTTCTCTGCAACTACTGGCTGGAATTCAACGAAACTTTATGGGAATCATCAATTCCAAGAGGAGATGCGCATATCGTCGGCTTGTTCCGGTCAGACACTTTAACTCAGAGTTATGGCCCTTAATTAGTTATGCAGTATGCATATGGAGTAAAAATCGTTTCCGCGCTACTTCTCTGCAACTACTGGCTGGAATTTAACGAAACTTTTTGGGAACCTTTAATACCAAGATGAGATGCGCATATCGTCGGCTTGTTCCGGTCAGACACTTTAACTCAGAGTTATGGCCCTTGATTAGTTTTGCAGTATCCATATAGAAAAATATTTGTTTCCTCGCTACTTCTCTGCTACTACTGGCTGGAATTCAATGAAACTTTATGGGATACTAAGAGGAGATGTGCATATAGTCGCTTTGTTCCAGTCAGATACTTATAACTCAGATTTATGGCCCTTGATTAGTTATGTAGTATGCATACATCTTATTGGCATTTCCAGATTTTACTATTTAACACAAAGTTATGGCTCTGTTATTGCCCTGAATATTTATCAAGTTCAAAGAATATTACTGTTTATGTCATGATTAATTTATAAATAAAGCCTTATGTCTTCAGGTTTTGTGTTAATAATAACCAGTACTCGGAGGGGGATATAAATTCAACAAATTTGCTTGTTTGACTTAGAAATTCTCGGTAAATTTTTGCTTGTTAGACGGTATCTCCATAAGGGTTTGTAATTTTTCGGACAATTTTATGTATTCATATAGGTAAGCATTGTTATACTAAATGAAACACCCTTGTGACAACTTTTCGAATAGTCTAGCGATACTGTCCTCCGACAGTTCTTTGTTTTTTTCATACTTTGAACTTTGTGCAGGACATAACTCTAAAACTATAAGAGGTATCAACATGAAAATTTGTAGGTAGATAGATCTCATTAAGTAGGTTTGCAGTGCACAAGAACTGTAACATTGTCTTGCCTACTTTTGGAGTTATTGCCCTTTGTTCATTTCGACACTTTGAACTTTGTCCAGGACGTTACTTTTAAATTATAAGAGATGACAACATGAAACTTTGTTGATAGATAGGTCTCATTGGTTAGAAGTGCAGTGCTTAAGAATCATTACCCTGCCTTGTCTTATTTTGAAGTTATTGCCCTTTGTTTATTTTTACTTTTTGACTTTTGTCCAGGACATAACTTTAAAACTATTAGATATCAATATGAAACTTTGTATGTATCTAGATATCATTAGATAGAACTGCAATGCTTAAAAAACCTAAACAAACCCTGGTCTAATTTTGGAGATATTGCCCTTTATTCTTTTTGTGCCCCCAATTTAGTGGTGGGCATTTAGATTTACCCTTGTCCGTCCGTCCTTCCGTCCGTCCGTTCTCTTTTGTGTCGCAAGTAACTCAAAAAGTATTTTACCTAGAGTCATGAAACATTACAGGAATGTTGATCAGCATGTGTAGCTGTGCACCTGGTTATTTTCGTCTGGATACTTTTAGTATTTTAGAGTTATTGCCCTTGACTTAGTAAAATTTTGCAATTTTCAACTTGTGTCGCATGTAACTCAAAAACTATTTGACCTAGAGTCATGAAACTTTACAGGAATGTTGATCAGTATGTGTAGTTGTGCACCTGGATATTTTTGGCTCACCTGTCACAAAGTGACAGGGTGAGCTTTTGTGATCGCTTTTCGTCCGGCGTCCGTCCGTCGTCCGTAAACTTTTACTTTAAATGACATATCCTCATAAACCACTTGGCCAATTTCATCCAAACTTCACAGGAATGTTCCTTTGGTGGTCACTTTTAAAAATTGTTCAAAGAATCTAATTCCATGCAAAACTCTGGTTGCCATGGCAACCGAAAGAAAAACACTTTTAATATATTCTTTTAAAAAACCCTAAGAGCTAGAGCTTAGATATTTGGCATGAAACATCTTCTAGTAAGTGTCTACCAAGTTTGTTCAAATAAAAACCCTGGGGTCAAAATTGGCCCCACCC